>NC_055972.1:26833032-27133032 GCF_018492685.1 Alosa sapidissima | reverse complement strand
AAGGATTCCAACGGTACCGCATTTTTCAAAATCGGATCAACAGGTCAAAAGTTACGTGCGTGAACGCACGCCCAACTTTGGCCTGTTGGTGGCGCTAGAGCCCTCGAGGAGCCGACATGAAACTTGGTGAAATTAATCATGGGCCTGTCCCCAATCGGTGTGCCAAATTTCACAACTTTTTACCAGACGGTTCTATGGGCTGCCATAGACTCCCATGGCGGAAGAAAGATGTTAAATAATAATAATAATAATAAGAAATCATAGAAAAACAATGGGGCTTCGCAGCTTCGCTGCTTGGCCCCCAATAATAAGAAATCATAGAAAAACAATGGGGCTTCGCAGCTTCGCTGCTTGGCCCCCAAATATAGCTGCAAGCAGCAATGAGGGGGCCAAGCAGAGAGATCAGCAGGCCAGATTTGTCATGTAAGTCAATGTTGTTGCATCAGACATATAGCCTTAAGCAGTCACAGCAAGTTCCATGCCATGCAACCCAAGATTGGCTGAGTTACAAGGTCAAGTTTCACATCAAAACATAACTGATTTTGTGGGGCTGAACCAGGGCTGAGTGTCGCCGCCCCCTCCCCCAGCCAGCCCACCGCCGCAACCGCCCCTGCCCATCCCACCCCGCCCCACCCTTGCACGCACGCATTAGAATTAACTGGATGGAACTCGCTGTCATCAGTTTCACATCAAAAATAAAAGATTGACTGAGATATGATCACACTTGCTGTGATTTAAACACAGAGGTCAACAATTGACGTCATAGGGTGTGTTGAACTCGGCTTGGCCCAAGGATTCCAATGATACCTCATTTTGCCATTCGGGTCAACAGGTCAAAAGTTACGTCCGTAAACACAAGTCCAACTTTGGCCTGTTGGTGGCGCTAGAGCGCTTGAGGTGCCGGCATGAAACTTGGTGAAATGAATTATTGGACTGTCCCCAATTAGTGTGCAAAATTTTATAACTTTTTACCAGACGGTTCTATGGGCTGCCATTGACTTCCATTGCAAAATAATGCGCATCAGCAACTACTGGCCAAAATGCATTTTTGTCAATTACGGTGCCCCCTAGAGGTCAAATGTCACCAAATTTCTTGAGCGTCCTCCCGATGGGGTCTGAGGTACATGTACTAAATTTGGTTTTGATACATGAAAGCGTTGCTGAGATATGAAATCACTTCCTGTTTGGCGGCTTCGCCGCAAATTTCGATTGGCTGGTACAGGTCAATGCTTCTGTCAATTGTTCCAGAAAGCAATGCACTCATCAGGCATGGTCTGAAGATGGTCTCTACCAATTTTGGTGAAGAACAGATGAAATTTGTGACCTGCGAAAACTTGTACGTGTTTTTGATTAAATCCAATATGGCGGCCGAATCAATTACGATGACATCACAAGTTGGCTTGGGTCGGCCTAAGGACCTCCAACAGTATTAAAAAACACCACTAGTGCATTTTAATTCTAAACACAACTGCAGCTACAGGCCAAAAGGCATGTTTCTTAATTACAGCGCCCCCTAGAGGTCAAAGGTCACCAGATTTCTTGAGCGTCCCCCTGATTGGGTCCTGAGTACATGTACTAAGTTTGGTTATGACAGATGAATGGGTTGCTGAGATATGAGCTCACTTCCTGTTTGGCGGCTTCGCCGCAAACTTCGATTGGCTGTTACGCGCGAACGGTTTTAGTTCCGAAGACAAAAAACAATGCATTAATGAGGCATGGTCTGAAGATCATGTGTGTCAAGTTTGGTGACGATCGGACAAACTATGTGAGGCGTGAAACTTTAGTTTCACTTTCGATAAAATCCAATATGGCGGAAAATCCATCATGGCGGAAAATGACGTCATAGGGTGCGTTGAACTCGGCTTGGTCCAAGGATTCCAACGATACCTCATTTTTGACAATCGGACAAACGGGTCAAAAGTTACTTGCGTGAACGCACGTCCAAATTTGGCCTGTTGGTGGCGCTAGAGTGCTTGAGGTGCCATCATGAAACTTGGTGACATTAATCATGGGACTGTCCCTAATCAGTGTGCCAAATTTCACAACTTTTTACCAGACGGTTCTATGGGCTGCCATTGACTTCCATGGCGGAAGAAAGTTGCATAATAATAAGAAAAGATAGAAAAACAATGGGTGCCTTCGCAGCTTCGCTGCTTGGCCCCCAATAAGAAATCATAGAAAAACAATGGGGCTTCGCAGCTTCGCTGCTTGGCCCCCAATTAGTTACACTAGTAATTAATAGTAATTGTAGGGGCGCGTCTAGATTTCTAGGCTATAATGCCTGTGAATAATTAAAGAAAAAAAAATCACTCTGTCCAAGGGTCATTCCCCTACAGAGCCCCTAAGGGGACATGAGCAAAATAAAATCTAAAGTTTAGTTTCATGTGCTCACCTGAAACTTTCATGTGCACACGCGAAAGTTTCGCGTGAGGACATGAAACTAAACTTTAGATTTTTTTTTGCTCATGTCCCCTTAGGGGCTCCATATTCCCCAGGTTGTAAAACAGAATTAATTAAGACTAAAGAGACATACTGATTCAAAATATTGTTGGTAAAATACCAGAATATTTCACTGAAAATACAGGAAGATATTTCAAGTGATTTTCTATGTCCAACTGAGCAGCACTGGACCTATACGAAGAAAGTGGAAGTTGACTTCACACCACTCGCTTCAAAGAAAAGGTTGACCCCTCCCCAAACCATGTGTCAAAGAAAGATATTTACTAGGAAGGGAGGCCACTACAGTTCAGCCATTTCTCCAAAAATCTGCAGTGCTCATTGGCTGGAACTGAGCAGCTGATGCAGGAGCCTGTAGTCAGAGGAGTTGTCTAAGAGGACTGGATTGGAGGGTGGCAAAACAAGCCATTGTTTTAAAAGATCCTATATGGCTGTTGCTGAAGACTTTTTTTTTTTTTTTTTGGGGGGGGGGGGGGGGGGGGGACTTTTATGGCCACATGACAGATTGAAATATGGCCAATCCTCAAAGCGCTGCCTATGACGTAAATATAACACTGCAAAAGAAATATCCCAATTGTGAAATAAGGCAGTGTTAACATCATTCTGTGGGGATATTTCTCAAATGTGGTAAACTTTTTAGAAATTAATGGAAATGGATACATATCAAAAGAAAACCTCTTGTAGTTAGTTGCACGACTGACTTAAGAGTTGTAAGGCAGTTAAGCAGTGCACTGTAAATTTCCCTTGTGGGACAATAAGGTTTATCTTATCTTACTATACAAATTCTACATAGAGGAATTTGCGACTGTATACACTGTCCTCAGGCTGATTGGAAGCAGATTTGAGTTTAAATCAGATCAATTTCCTCAATGCCACTGAAAAACTTCACTAATTAGTAAATTTAATATGTGGGTACATATCACCAACATGGGTCACATGTTCACAAACAATGGCCAGTGTAGGCTACTTGCAGGCAGAGAATCAGTGTTTTTTCCCAGCATTTCAGGTTGTCAAGCCAACATTAAGTTTGTGTGTAAGATTTAGGCCGATATTTGATCTTGTTTACTGTCTTCCACATTGTGGACGCCTCTTATATTATAAGGTTTTTAAAGCATGGTTTATCATTAAATCTGGGGGGTGCTGAACTTACACCTGTAGGCCTGTAGGCCATTGCCCAAAAGATTATCCTTGAGCAGGGACAAAATTATTGGATGGCACGAAAAATATGAACTAAACATTTACATAATAATGATCATTGGCATTAAGTAACATAAAACTGAAATCCACGATAGAAGTTTAACAAGCGATGGGATTTAACCATTTACTCTAGCCTATGATTTAACTTGGTGTTGCACGTTGAAGTTGTCTCCTCCACCCACTAGAGAGCGCTGCATCGATCTTGCTATGTGGTAAGTCAGGGACTCTTGTTAAACAACGTTGGTGGTTTCCCATGGTCACCAAAGAAGCGTCCTAACGTGACAAACTCCTAGTAAGCGGATCGAGGAATGGAAATGCGATAGAGTAGGCTAAACTAGTGTACACTAACCTCGAAAATCGTTAATTCTGACGAAAATAACTTTATCTCAGTCTGATCATGTTATACACAAGGAATTGTTTATAAATCAGCTGGTCTGAGTTAGTGTCTAAACTATTGTCAGAGATAGCCTCTCAGCTTAAACGGATGACAGCCTACGTCTGGAGATTGTTGTCGCCATATGGTCAGTGAAACGCCATTAGCTTAACGTTACATTAGCCGACAACATGGAGGATATAAGGCCGCCGTCCCCTCTACTTCATCTGGATCTCAATAATTTTGACAGACCTGATGCAGAAAGTTGCAGATATGTGCTTACTAGTCCCCGCTCATTGGAATCATGCTCCAAATTGGGCATCAAACCAGTTGATCTCTTGTTTAAGCCCCTTTCTGAGTTCGTGGAGAAAAACAAAGACATGCCATTGGGAGCCACCACGAAATTGTACGAGGCTCACGAAAAACAACGAGTTCGACTCCTGCGCCTCTGTCGAGAGGAGCGAGAGAGGATTATAGAGGAGGGTAAAGGTATTGGGGCGTCCTTAAAACAGTTTCCTGCCCTTGAAACAGTTCTTGAGCATATGACTGACAGCCAAAGCACAGAGACTAAGAGTAGAAACACCATTGAAACACAGAGAAAGCTGGAAAATAAGTTAGTTGGGATTAGTTTGGGCCGTCGGAGGTCTGTGAGTTTCAGTGAAACAACCTCCTCTTTAGCCACTGGTGACCCCTTGGTCCAATTCCCAACTTACGATGGCAGGCTCCTCAGTGCCCGCAGCCAGATTGGCAGCAGCAACCTGAGCCTGGGAGACCTACGACACTCTCCTGCCACCGAGAGGCAGCTGGAGAGACTCACCCGGGACATTCAGAAGAAGATGAGCATCACGGTGCCAGAGAAGGACCGCAAAATCGCAGCCCTGATGCTGGTCAAGCATGAGGACGAACAGGTGCGGCAGCGGCTGAGCGTCTGGGAGGAGCGGCAGCGCCGCGAGGAGCAGAAGCAGGAGGAGGTGCGGCGTCTCCGCAGCGAGCGCCTGAAGAGGAAGGAGCTCCTGCGGAGCATCCGGCGCTGGCAGGAGGACCTGGAGGTGCGGCGGCAGTTGCGGGAGCGGCAGGAGGAAGAGCAGGTTGGGGTGCGCGAACAGGAGATGGCCCTGCACGAGGAGCGCTGGAGGAGGCTCGCCGAGGAGCAGGAGACGAGGCGGATGGAACGCGCGGAGGAGGCACGCCGCGAGGCCGAGGATCGCAAGCGCTCGCAGGAGCGTCTGCTCCATGACAAGGAGCGTGAGGAGCTGGAGGAGCGCGAGCGCGAGCGGCGCCTGGCCCAGCGCAAGGAGCAGCGCGCCCGCCGCAGCCGCAGGACCCAGGAGCGCCGCGAGCGCCGCCGTCTCCGCCAGGAGAACTGTCGTGAGGAGCTGCGCCACGTGCTCCTCAGCAGGGAGGCGCAGGAGCAGACGCGAGCGATAGAGGACGCCAAGCGGCGGATGCTGGAGCAGAAGCTCATACGCTCGGGTCAGAACCGGGCCCAGGTGCTGGACGCTCGTCTGCAGGAGCTCCAGCGCCGCGCTGCCCGCGAGGACGAGCAGATTCGCCAGGCGCAGCTGCGCGCCGGCTGGCAGAGCCGCCAGAGGCTGCAGGAAAAGCACATCCTGGCACAACTGGGGCAGCAGCGTCTGGAACAGGCAGAGCAGCGGGCACGACTGCAGCTGGCCAGTCGAGTCCAGCTGCTCCGCCAGGAGAACCGCCGCAAGGAGCTCTCGCACCAGCAGCTGCGCGAGGAAGCGGAGCGTCAGGAGGAGGCCGAGAGGGAGCTGCGTCTCCGTGCGGCCGAGCTGAAGGACCGGCGCTGCGAGATGCTGCAGAGGGAGCGGGAGGAGCAGCTGAGGGAGAGCCGGCGGGTGGCGCAGGCCTCCTTCCACATGAGGGAGCGCGTGCGCGAGCAGACAAGCAGCCGCACCTTCAACAAGATGGCACTGGAGGCCCAGCTCTTCACCAGCCTGGGCAAATTGAAGATGTGAAATGTCAACCCCAAGACCAGCTCCCTATCACTGACCATACTATTGCCTACACTCTCTCAGAGTACAGACATGCTTGAACACTTCAACAACAAGAGTTATAGCACTTAAACACTTAAACAAGACTCTTAGACTAAAATAAGAAACTGTTATTCATAAGAGCAGCCATAAACAAGAACAAAGAGTAGAGAGATGTCTGTGAAATGTAAAGAGAGGCGAATGTACATTGCACATAAAAAACTCACAGTCAAAATCCATAGCTGTGGAGTTAAATAGTGGAGTTTATTGTGAAAACCAAAGCTTTCTTAAAAGTGTAACTCAAACAGGAGGATTATAATTGTTCAGGTCAGTAATTATATCACAACTCTGTTGAAACTGTTTTTTGGTGGAATCGTAGTATGTGTGTCAAATGTGCTCCAGTATTTTTGTTCTGAACCTATTGCCAAGAGGAATGAGGTATTACTTGAAACAAACCACTTCCAAAGGGAGGGGGCCAGCTCAGGGATTCAAAACTTGCCAGATGTGTGTAAGTCCAGTGTGGTTCATTAACCAAAGACAAACATTACTATCCCAGTATCAGTATGAGGTAGATTGTTTTTTTTAATACAGAGATTTGCATTTTCTGGTTATGGGTAGATTGAAAGGTGCTATTTTTATAGTTAAATATTTAATTATTTATTTGTCCACATCTAGTTATTTATGTAAATGAATATATTCATAAGAAACATAGTTTTTGTCTTTCTCTCCAATGATGGTTCTCAGAGACATCAAAGAATTGAAAGATACAATGTTAAAAATAAAATATCTTATTCAATCTTATTATTTTTTACAACCCAGAGTTATTGATAAAGGGGCAAAGTTGGATAAATAAATCCAAATGAACAAAAAATTATTTGAATTCCTTTTATTTATCAAAAGTACAATTAATACTCATTTCACTGCTACAAGTTCACCTGTAATATGGCTTCTGAGTCAACAAAATCAAAATATATTTTACAGACCTCTCTGAAGATAATTCTACAGCTCTTAATAATTGTTGTGTTTTGAATAAATGTACATTGCTATGCAACCTGCTTCATTTGCAACTATGATAACGACACAAATGTAAATTTATTATTAGCTTTAGAATGACTGACAATGCTACTTAATCACATTAACCATTCTGCTAGTTTAACAATATTCACCAGTGCTCCTGATCAGCGCTTCTCCATCAAACCACTGAAAAGCTCTGCAAACGCTATCTTGCATATTAAGTATTTAACAGGAATGTAGAATGAAATACAGAAAATTACCGCATTAAAAACATTTAGTTTTAAGTAATTTAATTGATCAGTCAGAATTTTAACTGACCAAAACTGACTTAAACTAAAACTTTACTTGTTCAAATGGCTTTTAACGTGTTGCCCTTAACTTTAATGGCAACATTAAAAAACATAAAGATCATTCCAATAGGAATGAATCATGCTGACCTTCTTCACCTGTCAGAAATATTTTAGTACTTTGAACTAGCAGGTGGCCAGTACTAAATCTTTGAAAATGTTCATTCAGTAAAAAACATTCAACTGAGATCCTATGCCCAGATCCCTGAGTGAAACTCTTGGTCTCTATGGCGATCTGTGTGCATTCCTCACAGAAAGCTTCAGCTGACTCACTCACACTACAGTTTACAAAAGCTTGATGGGTGTAGAGAACATGTCGCTAGTTTAGCCATCATAATTCAAGTGTGATCTTCAGTTTCAAAGGCATTCAGAAAAACATAATATAATATTTACAATAGGTGGTTTTGGTTAGGCAATTTTCCGTCATACAACACTTTATAAAATGTACCATTCCTACAAAAGGGAAAAAAAACATTTGCAAATGTCATTCATACACACTGTGGAGATATTCTAACTGTGTGTCAATCATCATGCAGTCCAAGGGCAAGTAGTACAGGAAGTCCAGCTCCAATAATGAGGATGAGACTCTCTAGAATCCCTAGCCCCCCCTGTTGGTAGGCTCCTGCTCCTGCATGGTGGGGAAGATGGTTGGATTGGTGCTGCCCCCTGTTGCTGATCTCAGGGAGTACATGTACCGTTGCAACATACAGGAAAGTTCCAGCTGAGAACAGCAATCCAATGCCAGTAGCACTTAATCGATGCTGAGGTGATCCTCCAGTCTAAACAATGGAACATTTCAACAATACACTGGATTAATAGTTTTCACATAATAATCCCTATGAAGCAACACTATAATACCTTCTAATCACTATAATATCTTACTTACAGTACTTCAGCTATGAAGAGTGAAACTGAATATTATTTTCTCAACAGTTTATAATTAGTAGTTTCCCAAAATAAAAACAAACAGCAGGTGATACAGCACACCAATATACAAAGTCCTCCTCAGGTTTGGATGAAGGGGCTCTTACAGCGTTGAGGATGAAATAGGTGCTGATGGCCAGGACAGGGGCTGCGGCCGCGAACGCCAGGAGATGGTTCTGAATCTGTTTACGCTCCAGGCCTGCATGCATGAGGAAGGACACCAGACCAAACGCTGCTGGAGCCTAAGGACACAAGGCAGACAGGAGACCAGATTCACCTTGCTGGACACGTATGACCTTAAAGCAGCACCATGCCAGTAGCTTACCTTAATGTAACAAAATTCAAACAAAAACTCAAAGTCATGTTGATGGTAAACAAACTTATGACAGGGAGAAATGTGCACCCTCTGCAGCCCTAGCCTAACCGGCTACTGAGAACCAGTCTTGCAACACAGGAAAGATGGACTCTAGCAGTTTTTTCTCTGTTCCTCTAAAGTCTATATTCGGAAGTAAAAAAAAATCCCCTCGTGGCCTTCAAACGGCTTAAATGTATCTTTACACCTTCTCCCACATTTTGGGAATTGGGATCCATCTGGCCCTGCCCCCTTACCACACACTGTTCACCTGCTACTGGCTGCTGCAGCTGACACATTAGCTAGCTTGTCTGCATCTTTATGAGGAATTGCACCCCCAGGTACACAGGATTGGTTCTATACCCTTATGATGCACTAATGAACTGAGGCCTGACTAGTCTACCCTATTTTATATAATGTTAGTCTGAAATAGTGTGTGTCTCAAGCTTCACCTGGATTGGTTCAACAAATATTTAAACTTATCATCTTTATTCTAATACTATGCCTACTATGTCTTCATGTCCAATAGGCCTGAAATCTTCAGAAATGTCTGAACTTCAGGCACAGAGAAAAAAGAAAGAAAGAAAACTCATGTAGATTGCTTAGGAGAGGAGGGCCATGCTGAAGCATGCTGCTAAACAGTGCAACGGGCCCCTCACACTTAAGGAGAAATAGTAGAAGACGACACTTTTTTTATATTCACTTATTTTTATCATACATATGATATTTTTGGCCACAATTTTTTTTTAAGTGATTTTATAGTTTGTTTTCTTTGTAAATCTCTGGTTTTGGGTCATTTCATACTCCGTGGAAGCTATGCACTATTGTCACTTCGCGTGCCCTTCTCACCTTTTTCACCCCTGACCAGTTTGCATGCCTGGTTTATTTTTGCGGAGGGAATGTGCAGGACTGAGCGGCGGTCATATTTTTACCACTTTGCGGTACATCTGGTTTCACTTATGATATGTCTTATGGTGAAAAACATAGTAGATATCATACAGACATATTTACAAGGTTAAAAACTTGATTTTCACAGGAGGTGGTCTTAAAAGCCTTCCAAAAGTTAGTTAGACAAGAATAATGAGTGTCGGACCTCAACATGAGTTGTTGTGAATCCTATGATGCTTGTCTGTAATTCCAACTTTATAGTTTCTAGGTTTAGTTTTAGCTGTATAGGTTAGGAGTACCCTTTCGTGTCCTCATTAGTTAGCTGCAAAACACACACACACTGATGGAAACAACTAAACAGAAGGTATGTCAAAACCTCTTCAGTAGAAACTACAGGCAAAACCACACACATGGGCCCCATGGCAGGGCCACCAGCACCGTATGCCGGCGACCCGGGTTTGATTCCCGCCCCGTGCTCCTTTCCGGATCCTACCCTGACTCTCTCTCCCACTCACTTCCTGTCATTCTCCACTATCCTATCACATTAAAGGCACAAAAAGACCAAAAAATATATTTGAAAAAAAAAAGAAAAAAAAACCACACACACACACATGGACTTCTCTATATTGCAGAGATGTACCAGATAACGGAGCCCACAGTATGTGGAGGGTAACATGTTCAATTTGATCAGAAACTGATCAGATAAGTATTAATGACCAATGGAAGCCTGGGTTTTGAGGAGACGGGTCTGGTCTTGACTTCAGCTCTTTTACGCTGCATGGTGTCAGTTACCTTGTGCAGAATTACTGCGAAGAAGACGATGACTTGTACAGACACCTGGGAGGAGGCCGCTGCAGCACCCAAGGCTACTCCATCCGCTACACAGTGACAAAGTACAAGAGTCTGTGAGCATAATGGAGAACCGCTACGCAACATTGGCAAACAATGATCTCAGCCAGGCCATTCAAAGCTGCTATTAAGCAATTTCCCCTAACACACTGCCTTTGTGTTTCAATAAACAACGGTGCTGCAGATTCAAATCGATAGACTTGCATGGTAGACTAAAACCGATAGACTTACATGGTGTTTTGTGTGAACGAGTGAAAAAGAGGATTGCTATGCCTTTGTGCTTGCTGAAGGCATTACATTACATTTTATTCAAAGGCAGAATGCGTCTGGGCTGGTAATGGAATCCTAGACTTCAAAAAGATCTAATCTTCATCCAGTGCCCTACATCTTATCTAAGTGTCTGTAGACAAAGCATGAGTATGAGAGTATGAGCCTGCCACTGGGATTGTAGAATTAGCACACTGTGGACAAACACTGTTATTAGAGGGACACGCAAACCTTTTTTTTTGTTGCCTTTATTCAGATCAGATAGTAAAGAGCCTGACAGGAAGCGAGTGGGAGAGAGAGATGGGGTGGGAAATGGGGTCAAGAAATGACCTGGAAACTCAAACCCGGGTCACTGTGGGTACTTGGTATGGGCTCTGTAGCCAGTTCTGCCACAGCATCCCAACAAAAAAACGCTTTGGGAAATAAGCTTCTTTGCCGTCTACCCTAGAGTTCGATAAAAGGATACATACCATTCTCTTCTCTGCGCATGCAATAACCCAGTCTGAGGCCCTAAGTCTAGCTTAGCATAACTCACTAGAAGTGTGTTCCACCAGTTAGCCTATAGCTCTGGGTTAACCTTTAAGTTTCTTTTAATACTTATGGTTATGTAATTTAGCAGACACTTTTGTCCAAAGCAACTTACAAATAAAAACAATACAATAGATAAAAATTAACAGTGAACAGTTTTAAAATGTTGGTAAGACTACATTAATGAAAAGTTCTGCTGACCTACCTGCTGCATGAATCACAAGTCCTAAGGTAGCTGTGACACTTGTGCTGCTGGACATGCCTGTTCGAGGATCTGGAAAGAATTAAGCACAAAATCCATAGCATTCAGTGGACCTGTATCTTACAGGTTGGAAATAAATATGGCTCTCTCAATCACAATTACATAAGACATTCCAAAAGTGCAGTAACATCACAAATGTGGTTGGAAAATAACCCAAAAAAGGCAAGCAGTGCTCAAGGGATTATCTGCATCTCTGTGCAGATAAATTAAAACCAATCACTCAAGCAAAGTAGGTGTAGCTTTCTGGGTGATGAGTCACTTGTTAGTGATTTGAGTGGCCTTGCCATGTATGGAGCAGTAGCTGCCAATCTGGTCCACGACAAACATGAGGGTGAAGCCGATCACGAGGGAGACGCCGATGAAGAAATGGGGTGGTAGGCCTTTCCCGGCAACCAGCTCAGGGCTATATTCACTAGTGTTTCCATTGGCTGCCATCCTGGAGCAGACATACTCTATAGTAAAAGGGAGGGAAGAGTAGAGGGGGGAAAAACATTTATCACCAGAGAAGGAGCTGACCTATTTGTTTAGGTCTATCTATTTTTTTTCCAGCAGGGCTGTCCCTTGATATTCAAAAAAAGGGAACCTCGTGACTGTTCAATGAATGAGCCTCTGTAAAGGTGAGATTTATCTCGAGAGGGCTTTGATGCCATTGTTATTATTATTATTATTATGCAGTCCTCTACATCCACTGCTCCTTTCACACCACTCAATAGACCAACTAGGGATACAGGTGGGTTTGGCTAGGCAACCCCATCAGTAAAGCAATAATGCTTTCCCCACGTGATTATTAATAAAGCAATAATGCTTTCCCCACGTGAAAAGAGACATATAAACATGGCTCCTCCTCTAAAAACAGATGGGGGTGATGGGGCGTCTGTTACCCAAAAGACATCTCTACAACTCCACCTCACCTCTCGATGAATTCTCCATCAACTCCACCCCTTCAGGAATTATAACAGCAAGAGCGGTGCCACATAGGAGCCCTGCCCCGAATACACTGACAAACTGCAGCTTTTGCTGCAAAGAAGACATAAAACAGTGACTTAATAGCAAATATGTTGTAGACTACATTTAAACGAGTGACCAAAGTGCATGCAGGGTGTGGTTTAGGCAAACAGCCTACAGCACTAGTAGAAGGGTTCACTAAGTATGACTATCCAATCAAGCATGCAACATTAGATACGCTCTAAAGGCTATAACAAGATATCAACCAAAGATATCCGGATTCAGACAACTGTCAGGACTGAAATCCTGACAAATCGGGTAACATGATAGTCAGCTTTACTCGGTTTCCAAGTCGTAATATTAGTTTGAAATGTGAGATATTCTAGTCTACATCTCTATTGAAGAATATGTGGTTTATATGTATCTCTAACACATATTGCATATTGTTACAATGTAACTGCCATCAGTAGCTTGTCAGCAGACGTTATTTATTCTGAGTGCGTCTGAACAGCAAAGCTGTTAATTAATTTAAAAATACCATAACCTACAATTCTAAAACTAAAGAGGACATATTGTGAGGAGATGCATCTCGGTCCGTTAGTTACTTACCTCTGAAAGTCGGATTAAGAGGGGTATCATTCCTAATATAAAACATCCTACGAACATAGCCACTGATATCAAAATAATTGCCATTGCCCCGTCCATGGCTTTGGTAGCAAGCAGAATCTACCAAATCTAGGGTCATGAAGTTAGCTGGCTAACGTTAGCGATGATAGTAAACAAAATTGAGCCAGTAAAACACTCAGACATCAGTGAGATATACCCGACAAATGTGATTTCGAGTTTTGCATGACCATAATTTATCTATTCCAGCGAGCTCATGACATAGCGAGCCCTGAGGCACAAAGTCAAAGTTTTGACTGGTACGGCTGAAGTTTCCACGTCGCAGAACTGCACGTCTCTCTCTTCTGCAAAGTGGTGGTATCGTTTTAAGTGGACATTTCGCCAGAAAACCTAGCGTTAGAAGGCGGGAACTACAGCAGTACAGGCCACTTCACGAATGCACTCAGGAACCAAACGTAACGTCAGCTCCTCACGGTCTTTGACCCTCGGCATTATTTCCCTTTATATGGGCTCAGAAATCACAAGACTACCCCATGAGAACAGTGTGCCTTCATGCTCTGGCTGGGATTAGAACTATTTAACTGTATCACTATACTGGACGGTCATCGTCTTTATGTGGTCAGTGTCTCCTAGCAAGGCTACAATGCAACAAATGCAATAGGCTACATGCAAGAAAATTTGGAGTCTAAAACAAAATCAGTTCATTAGTAAATGCCATTTTATTGTTCAAAGACTTGGAAGGGGTTGACAGTGGTTTCTGCCAAATATACAGTCTTTTTTTGGAGAGAGAGAGAGAGAGAAAACGTAGTTAATTTACAAAATTATTAAAAACAGGGAAATCCCCTAAATATGAAAAATTGCCTCCAGTGACAGATTTCATATGGAGAGAGTGGAAAAGAAACAATTTGTGATCGCAGAGAGCAGAGTAAACCAGGAAACATGGTGACTGTACATACCATTTTTTTTTTAAACTGCTTACAACTGTACAAACGTAGTCATAAATACCAAAGCATAGTGTTGAAGAGCAGTGCAGTTAATCTATGTACACAAATATATATTTCACAAATTTAACAGCTCCATTGACCACAGGCCAATCCCAGGCAAATCTGCCTTCATGATGAAACAAACAAATAAACAAAAATAGAGAGCAATAAATATGGAATAGATTATTCCTAATGTGTAACACTATTTGCCACTGCTGAGATGTTAATAAATTATTAAAACTATCAAGATGTCCATGTACAGTCGGATACAGTATGCAGCGGGGAACAATTCTATTCTTAGAGAATGGCATCAGTGCATTCATACATTCATCTTGCACATCACCTGGCTACATTGAGTAATCTCACTAGTCACTAGAGCATTCAACCTCCTAATGAAGGTCATAACTAATTAGGTCACAAGCAAACATTCCCAAAAGATGAGACAATACAGAATTATTGTGTAAATGGCTTGAGGGGGAGAAAAAAAAAAAACTCCGTGAACTCACTGAGGTTTTGTGGAGTTCAAACAAATTACTTGGGGAAATTGTGAGCACAATCACACTTCCTGATCTCACGTGTAGTGTACATGTATGACCTCAAATCAATAGAGGCAGACACGGGCCAAACGGCAACAAAGTTCAGCAGCACATCATAGGCATGATCCAATCTTTTCTATAGCTTTTCAAAAACGGCTAAATCCAGAGTGGATGCCTACATATTGCTAAAGTTACTCATCAGCAGGGAAACCGTATTGCTACTGAAATGGATCCTTTGTCATAAACCCAGAGGATCTGGGTAATAGTCATGAACATAATATTGTAATTATATATCATATATTTAATGACTTAATTACAGAGGGAATGTGCATATCCAAATAACATTGATTAATAAGGCCGACACATGGGACATTTGTAGATTTAGTAACTAACTGTTTAGATTAGGCAATGTTTAAAAACCACAGTGGTCAGGAAAGCTTATTAGTGAAATCATGATTCGTTAAAAAATTAATTAGTATATGTGAGAAGAAAAAAAGAAATCCTAAGTCAGTCCTGTACATGACTTAGTCCTGGGATGTACAGTCCTGTACATGCTGTGCATGTTGATATCATTTGTCAGAAGACGTCATTTCGAATGAGCTCAAGCTCTAATCAGTTTCATTCCAACTCCTCACAGAAATCAAAAGCAGCTCAAAACGTGAGGAACTTTTCCGCAGACGGCATGCACTGGTCTCACATTCATTCCACTTTTAAGCAAGAGCTAACCTGACTGAAATTGATGGATCTGGATAGGAACGACATTGGGAGTGTTGACAGTGTGAACACCAAAGCAAACCGCGAAACATTTCCGCTCCTAAGGAAGTTCTTATAAGAGTAAATGTGGGGGTGACGGACACCCAAGTCTTTCACAGAAGCTGGCCTACTATAAAAGAGAAACCTACTCCATAGGCTATGCAAAGTTCGAGTTATGAGAACTTGACCCATGCTCTGTACGCCAAAAGCAGTCATTAGACCCCATCAGAAGTTTTAGTAGTTTCGTTACTAGGAGACAAAGGTTCTGACAACCACGTCAACAGAACGTTTTACAGCTAGTTCTCCATCGAGGTGTTCTGTACAGTATCAATTTTTTCTGAAGTCTTAACAGCAGTGGACAAAACCAAGATATAGACTAGTTAACATAATGACAACACTTTACACTTTAAGAAGATCGAACTTAAGGACTTAATTAAGAACTTAAGGACTTAATTAAGAACTTAATTTGGAGGGGGGGGGGGACAAAAAAACAAATCAGATCACATTATTGACCAATGATTAAAAATAACAAAGGGATATAACAATGTAGTGTTTTCTCTCAGGGAGTTTGGAGGGATGAATGAACAAGAGAGTGTGAGAATATTAGCAGTTTAGAGTCGATGACGACCATGGGAGCGACACTCCTGAGGTGTTTTTTTTTTTTTTACTAAGTCTCTCATCTCAGCCTGGGGATCCACAGGAGGGACCTCAAACACAGTCGATCTGTCGTCATGGCCCCAAACATTCCCAACCACTATCCTGCTGTTGGTATGTGTGTGTGTGTGTGTGTGTGTGTGTGTGTATATACACACGTACATGATAGGGTGGAGGGAAGGGAGAGGTGAGTGCTTGTCAGTCGATAGAGTATAACATGTGAGTGAGTGGGGTTTAGCTAACTTAAGTAGAAAAGGAAACGCTATAACGTCAGCCAGTTCATCTCTCTGGAGTGCTGACCATCAGACGAGGAGGGGGTGCGGGGAGGCTGGAGGAAAAAGCGGCCCTGACCCCTGACCCGCCAGCACAGGCTGCTGCAGGAAGGGGCGCGGGTGGGCATCCAGGAGCTACTTTCGCCTCCTAGTCAGTGTTTTGTTGTTGATTTCTTGTTGTTGTTTTTTGTTGTTGTCAGTGGCAGAGTTCAGTGGGGGAGCGTGTCCCCTACCCTGACCGTGCCCCCCCCCTACCCGAGAGGGGTTACTGATGGACCTCGTTGGCGATGAGACGATCTTCCCCAGACTGAAAGTCGCCCTCGTTGACCACTGGGTTGATCATGTCCTCGTCCTGCGAGGACCCCTGGCCGTCGTTGTCACTGCCGCCTGAGCCCAAGTCGTCCATGTTCATCTCTTGCAGCACGTGGGCAATGTACTGTAAGCAGAGAGACCAGGTATGCATTTCATTGTCTTTGTACTTCTACTCAGCACAATGACAAAGTTAAATATAATCTAATCTAATCTAGATAGAGGGCTTAAAATCATGACAACAGAACAAACAGATCACACAAGAGAGGTCAACTATAGCTGGGCATTGCCACTCACCCCACAATATAAAACACATCATGATACATGTCAACTCGCAATAGAATACATGATATTTCACAATAGTACTGCTGAAAGTACAATTTAAATCAACTTTTATATGGTCTTTCTAATCGAGACATCAGTCTCAAATTGTGTTGCAATAACAATCCACACGTAATAAGTAGATACAAATACAGACAAATACAGTAGTAATTAAGTCACAATACGAGAGATTAATGTATTGATCCAGTGCTGTGAAAAATAGTATTGTAATCCAATAATACAAAGTTGTATTGGAACAGTTAAAACAAAATGCAAAACAGCAGTGGTTTTGTTTTGTTTCCACTTTAGGTATGTTCAGTATGCCAACACAAATCCGATGTTTAGTATATTCAGATTGTATCTAGACTAATTTTATTCTGAGCAGCAAAACAAAAAAAAATGTTAAATGCAATTTTTGCAAATATGATTCAAACCACATTGGAGGTGAGCCTGATGAAGCATTTAGCCTTTATCCACATTTGGAGGTGGTTAGAAATGCAATTCAAATCAGATGTGTGCAGAAGCATTTCTTATCTGTGCGGGACTTACCGTGGCCTTGGAGGGCGCGGAGACATTTGGTGGACGACCATTCTCCACTCCATCTACATCTGAGCTGACATCAATCTACAAGATACATTATGGTCAATATGGCTGACAAAAGAGACCCTCTTTGGTTGACAAAATAATCTGAAACAGTGATTAGAAAAGGCTAAGGACATCACAATGTAACTACTCAGATTCGGGTGGTCTATCAACATGCTTTTCCTTACCTTGTAGTTATGAGCACTGAGGTATTTAAAATGGCCAAAGGCGACATGGGAGAGGCAAACGATAATGGTGATAATCAAGACGATGAAAGTGAACATCGAGGTGGGGGCCCGAAAACCTACAGGCAAAGAGAAACGAGAGAAGAGTTTGGTTGAACACTGAGCTGGAGAAGATGATGGATCCACCTCTCAACTAACAAACTGGTCTCAAGTCAAGCCAAATTCCTTCCCCACAAAAGATTTTAACAGCTTTAAAAAATGATGACAACAATGATCATATTGTTTAGAAAATGACATTATTTTGGCCTGAGTGGCCTTCCTCAGTTTGGCTCAACAGTCCTGGTCTTTCTCGGGGCCCTGCCCTGTTAAGTTGAGCCTGCTGCTTCGGAGAGAGGGTCTCACCTATGCGCACCACAGAGAAGAAGAGAAGCCAGAAGAGGCAGAGGATGGGCGCAGCCACCACCTGGTTCACTGCACCCGAGTGGATCTTCTTGTCCAGTTTGGAGGGCAGGTAGGCGTAGTACATGTTGTACCTGTCGACCAGGTGCTTCAGCAGCATGTACATCAGGCCTGGGGAGAGAGGAGCGAGAGAGAGCGAGAGTGAGAGCAAGAGAGAGAGAGGGAGAGAGAGGAGAGAGAGAGAAAGAAAGAAGGAGAGAGATATTTCAATGCCATGGAGGCAGGAGGGACAATGCTGAAACAGCAAATACCATCACAGAATCACACATTCTATGTACATTGAAGCAACATATACTGTAAACAGTAGCTCCCCACTGCAACTGTTGTAGTTGTGCATGAACATGCCTGTCCTGTCAACATAGCATGGGAGATGCACACAAAATCCATCTAACCTAACCCACTAGGGTTTTCACATATAACTGCACTGGTATCATAAAATAATTTATTTGTTCACTATGACATTAAGTTGCTTTGCCACTGCATGGTATCTGCTCAACTCGCCTCGGTTTAGGTACCAGGTTTTCCTTTTCCACTGCAAAAAAGTACCCTCTTTAATGTAGCTGGGTGGCACAGCGACACAGAAGGAAACTAGCATGGCGGCATTAACATAGGACCCACAGTAATAACACCATCAACAACGGAGGAAATCAAGGAGAGTTTGTTTCCGATTCCTGGTATGTGATTGTTTGTTTAAACGTTCATTTTAATCCATGAGAAACTGTTCGTTAATTCATAAGTTGATAGAATGCTAATTTTTCGAAGTGCAGGATGTTATTCTATTGAATTAACGAATGGACCTGTTGCGAAGAACAATTTTCAGAACTACACTGTGTTACGTTATTAACATTAACTGCTTGTTGTGCTAGCACAGCACTGTATGGCTGAGGTTGTTTTTTAAAAATGATGGGCTTGGGGGGGCTGTGGGTCCAAGTGCCCACGGGGACCCAGGTTCGAATCCGACCTGCGGTCATTTCCCGACCCCACCCCATCTCTCTCTCTCCCACTCGCTTCCTGTCTATCTTTACTGTACTATCTGAATAAAGGCAAAAAGGCCAAAAAATATACTTTAAAAAAAAAATGACGGGCTTGTCCAGAACACAGCAATGTCAATAGCGACCAATCAGTAACCTGCAATACTTTCACGTCACCTTCTGGTATCGCCTCAGCTCGCTTGGAACCTCAACAGAGGCGATCCCAAAAATAGTACCAGGTACCAGTTTTTGCTAATAGAAAACAAAAAAAAGTAGAGAAGAGTAGAGTCGAGGCGAGTTGAGTAGATACCATGCAGTGAAAAAGCAACTTTAGTGAACTTGGGAGGACCCACCAGTAACACACAGTACTGAGTACAGTATGGCAGCATGTGTGTAATGGCAGGCGTCCCTGCTACCATTGTCTAGTGTACTAGAGATCTTAATGATAATCAGATAAGAAGATAACTTAAGTGGGGGGGATTAAGCCTTCAACATACTCGCCACTCCCGACCGGTAGTGCAACAATGTGACGTCACGGGAGCGCCGTAACCATTTATACTCGCGCTGGTGGTCACTACACTAGTTGCAATATTCTCCTGAATTGCCATTGGCCTCAATGGCAGTAAAAACTACCCTCTGTGATGATACTTCAGACTTCGGTTGCTGCTATTCACAACGACAGACAGACACAGACAGACAGACAGACAGACAGACAGACAGACAGACAGACAGATACTTTATTCATCCCGAGGGAAATTTTAGCTAGCTGGCTGGTGCTGAGAGATGAGTTTGTGTAGCCTAATTTCCTAAGGTGGAAAGAGATTTTTTTTCAGGTCTTAGATATCCTTTGGTTGAAAATACATAACTTTGTTACCTTTTGCTGGATTACTGGCATGTCCCTGGGTCCTAGTTCTTTCATCTTAATTCCCTGTTACATCTCTCTCTGGTAGCTTCATTAACTTATCCAGCAAACTATTTAAATTCACGAACTCTCGCTGGTAACCTAGCCAGGTTAATTTCCCTCTCTTCTCAAACTGACTATTCAAACATCGCGTTTATTTAAGATGTGGGCTAGGCTATATGAAATGCCTGAATGTGGTTTATGTTTGTATAGAGGCACGCATGTTCCCTGATCTTGGCTTCAAGCTCATCCTGCTTGTCGCGCACATCTGAAAAAAAATCTCCTGTGCACGACCTGCCTGCGCGAGGCTGAAATTTCTCGTGCGACAGAGGAAATGACGCAATTTTGACGTCACATTGTTGCGCTACCGGTCGGGAGTGTATGGAGAGTATGTAGTACCAGAGAATGTCTAATAAGGGGAGAACTGCCACTCTCGGAAAACTTGAGGTTACTCACGTAACCCCGGTTCTCTGATAGCATGAGTGAGGTATCTCTCTGTGGGACACGCCCCCTCGCGAGTTCCCCAGAAGCCATTATTTCATTACGCCAGCCACCATTGGCTGGACGACTGATGTATTGCTTCAGTCTAGCTAACCAACCTCTTCTCGCCACCGGCAAGGAGGGTGGTCTGGTGAGATACCTCACTCATGCGATCAGAGAACCGGGGTTCTCTTTCAAGCATTCATTCGGTATCTCACTATGGGATATCGTGACTCCCGGATTGCCAGACAAGCTTGCGATCCCCAACAACATCAGTGCGCCCCCGGCGTCCCAGTGCCTAACACTGAATGCGCCAAAGTCGGGGCTGTGACATCAAGTCTAAAACCTGACAAACGTTGTCGGGTTTGCCCAACACACTGCCAAGCATACATCCTCTATGGGGAAGCCCTGAAATAAAGCCCATGATGTCGACATTCCTCGAGTGGAATGGGCTCGTAAACCGACTGGGGGTTGTAACCCCTTAGTCGTATAGGCCAGGGCAATAGCTGCCACAATCCATTGTGATAGACGCTGCTTAGTGAGCGGTCTACCCAGATGTGACTTTGCACAAGACACAAACAGCTGTTCCGTTTTCCTTAACTCCGCTGTTTTGTCCACGTACGCACGCAACGCCCTGACCGGACAGAGCGCATTCAGCCGCTCCTGCTCCGGGGAGGCGAAAGGCGGTGGGTTAAACGCAAATAGTTCAATCGGCCGACACGACAGTGACGGGTTGAAAACCTTCGGAATGAACGCTGGGTTGGGTTTTAATACAACCCTCGAGTCACCCGGGAAAAATTGCATACAGGCTGTATTCACAGATAGGGCATGAATATCGCTTACGCGTTTAGCCAAAGTCACCAACAAAGCCATCTTGAGTGAGAGCACTTTAAGATCCAACTGTTGTAATGGCTCGAAGGTAGGGCGATTTGAGCCATCAGATTTGAGCCACCACATTGCTGTGGAGTTTCCAGTCTCCGTAGCGGGGGTTGCCCCTGGATAATAAATCTGCACCCAAATTCAATACACCGGGGACGTGTGTCGCTTTCAACGACAGGAGCCGTGTGCTGATCCATAAGATCAGTCTGTGTGCCAACGTGTGCATATGACGAGACCTCAGTCCCCCCTGCTTGTTGACATAAGCCACCACAGTGGTGTTGTCTGTTCTGACCAAGACATGATGCCCTCTCAGGATGGGCAGAAAATGTCTGAGTGCGAGCCAAACCGCCATCAGTTCTAGAAGGTGTATGTGCACACCCCGTTTATCGACCTGCCCTCGTGAGTAGCTCCCCAGCCGCTCAGCGAGGCATCCGTCGTCACCACTTTCCTGTGTAGGATAGCACCCATCGTAGTTCCCTCTGTGGAAGAGTGGGCGTTTCCAGGGCCTTAGCGCAGCGCAGCAGGCTGCGGAGATTGCGACAGGGCGATGGCAGTGACGCGAGTGATTCAATCCCAGCGACGCCACCCATCGCTGAACAGCCCTCATGTATAAACGGCCGAGGGGTACGACCACCAAGGCTGACGCCATGAGGCCCAGGAGTCTGAGGCAGACCCTGAATTTCACAGTAACCCCCCTGCGGAAAAGCGCTTTGACTCGTTCCGCTGACAGGCGCGCTCTGAATGAGACGGAGTTTAGAGACAGCCCCATGAAGGTGGTGATCTGACACGGGCGCAGCACGCTTTTCTCCCAGTTTATTCTGAAGCCTAGTAACAACAGGTGCTCCGTTAGGAGAGCCGTGTGCTGCTGCGCTTCCTGGTATGAGTGCGCGGCCACCAGCCAGTCGTCGATAAAAGTAGCCAGACGTAAACCCTTTTCCCGGAGCGATAGCCGCTTCGGTGACCTTGACGAAGACTCTGGGGCTGAGCGCAAGGCCAAATGGGAGGGCAAGCCACTCGTAGGCCACACCTCGAAAGGCAAACCTGAGGAACTTTCTGTGGGGCGGATAGATCGGGACGTGTAGGAACGCATCGGTCAGATCCACTGAGGTGAACCAATCGCCCGGGCGCACGAAGCGCATTAATGCGTCGTTGGTTAGCATCCTGAACCTGTACTTTCTTAGGTATCTGTTCAGTGCACGCAGGTCCAATATCGGGCGCAAGCCCCCCCCCCTTTCTTTGGGACCAGAAAATACCTCGAGTAAAAACCGTGACGGCTTTGCTCGATGGGGACTACTCCGATCGCTTGTTTGTTTAACAGGGAAATTATTTCCCCCTGTAGAACACGGGCAGATTCCCCTGTAGCGTGGGATTGTACAATCCCATTGAATGGGGGTGGGGGTGTAGCGAACTGTAGGCGGTAGCCTTTCGCGATAATCTTTATTATCCAGTCTGACTTCACGTGCATCCGCCAGTACTGGATGCGCTCGGTCAGTGGCGAAATGACGCCATCTAGTGGCGCTAACTGGCGCGACCGAGCTGGCATGGGCTGCAACGCTAGCGTGCATATGTTGCCCATCGCCACCGGTGGAGCTTTGGCTCCGCTTGGTGGCGTTATTAGGGAGTGATTGCACGCCATTGCCACTGAACATGGCTCGTGATTTTTTGTAAGAGCTTTTTTGTTCATTTGACAATTTTTTGCATTCTTTTGACGGATACGCCCTCGGCCCGGCTGCGCACCGAGACATTTATTTTTGAAGGGGGGCACTGGTGTGTGCTTGTGAGACTCTGTTGGGGCTCAAACTGGCACTCCAGGTCTCTTCTCCGCAGTGGGCTGTGAACTGCCAGCGCCTCTGTGGCCTCTGCACGCCTCTTGGTGGGCAGTGAACATGCCTCTTTGAACAGGCCCAGGAACGGGGCCGGTGTGAGTCGAGGAGGGGGGAGCGCTTCTTCTTCCTCGCTCCCTGCGCGGGTGGGGGGTTTTGCTGACCTCCCTGTGTCGCGTTAGGGTTAAAGGGCTTTTTAACCCAGGCACCTTTGAGCTCGGGGGTCTTACCAAGGCTCTGAGTGCCAGTCTGGGTCGGGAGCTGACATCTCAGTGTCCGGTACTGCGGCGGGCGTGCCGCTGCCTCGGAGAACGTCTGTCTGGGTGCTTTGGGAGCGGGGGCTTGTGCCTTTCTGGGGAGGCACAGCTGCAGCGCTTCACCGTCCCGTTTCTTTTCCTCACACCGCTTTTGCATAGTGGCCACGGCTGGTCCAAAGAGGCCTTTGGGGTCCACGGGCACATCTAGCAGCTGGGTCTTCTCCTTGTGGGAGAGGCTGGAGAGGTTGAGCCAGCGAGCTCTCTCTTGGGAGACCATGAGGGCCATAGCCCGTCCCGCCGTTTGCACCGCACACCTGTGTAGCCGTAGGCAGAGGTCTGTGACCACACACATTTCGTCCCACACAGCTGGCTGGTTGGGGGCGGACGAGAAGTCTTCCTCCAGCTCGGCTTGGTAGGCCATGAGCAGAGATGAGGCGTTGAGAGCTCTCACCGCCGACGCCACTGCTTTGTAGCTTTTTTCAGTCACGGCGGACTGGAAATTGTCGGCTTTGGAGGGGAATGCGGGTCCCAAGGGCGTCATCGCAGACTTCCGGGTGGGGTGGAAATGGGAGGCCAGGAGCGGTTTGACAGGGGGCAGATGGGAGAATCCACTGCTTTCCATGTCTGGCCATTCCAGCGCCGCAAGCCCTTGGGCCGGGTTTTTCGCTGAGAATGGGCTGCTCCATGAGCGTGTGGCTTCCTCGAGGCACTCGGGGATGACTGGCAGTAGGTGTCTGGTGGAGCTTTTAGCCTTCAGGAGCCTCTTTCCCTCGTAGCGAGAGGACACAGTCTCCTTCTGGGCCTCCGAGCTTTGCAGCTGCTCTCTTACAGACGTCGTGAAGGCCCACGCTTGCAGCTTCATCAGCCTCAGTGGCGGTGCTATCACTTCTCACGCCGCTCGGGCGAGCAGCCTGAGTGGCTGGGAGGAATAAGTCGTCGCTGTCCTCATCCCCCAGGGATAGTAGGTCGACGGAGTCATCCTCTGAGATGAGTTCAGCTTCGTCAATCGCACCTAGCATCCCCATTGGGCTGTCTTCGGTGTCGGATATAGGCGATAGAGCGTCGAGCTGGTCGCCCCAGCTAGTGCCCAGTTCTCCAGCGCTGGCCGGCTCCTGGGAAAGGGTTGCTGACTCAAGGGGAGGGGGGTCATCCGCTCCTAGCATGGGGTCGTCGTCGGTGAGACTAGCTAGGCGTGCTAGCCTATGTCGGCGAGACCGGAGGGAAAGTCGGGCGCAGTGTTCACACACTTCTGGGGATGTTAACGCGGTCTGGGCGTGTTGCAGCCCCGGACACGCAGCACACACCTGGTGGGTGTCAGCGGCCAAAATCTTGTTCCCACACAAACACATCCTAGCCGGGGCTTCGCACTTCCTCGCGGGGAGGGGGGGGCACTGGCGTCGACATGTTGTTTCGCTACTGTTTGAGGACAGGCTAGCGGTTGCTACTGTTTGGTGACAGACTAGCTTTGGAGCTACTGTATGGAGACAGACTAGCTTTGGGGTTTGGAGGCTACCGTTTGGAGACAGGCTAGCGGGCTACTGTTTGGAGACAGGCTAGCGTGCTACTGTTTGGAGACAGGCTAGCAAGGGAGAGGCTACTGTTTGGCGACAGACTAGCCAAGTCCAAACCAGTGCTCTTCGAAGATGGAGCGGCGTTAAGGTAGTGTTCGGGGACCGAGTTGTTACCTCGCTCAAAGAACAGTTAAGCCACCAAGCCACAGCACCTGTATACGAGAGAGCAAGCCTCTGGGGGCGAGAAGAGGTTTTAGACTGAAGCAATGACGTTGCGCCGTAGAATATAAGGGAGGAGGAAGTACCTCCTCCACGTCACATACGTCAGTCGTCCAGCCAATGGTGGCTGGCGTAATGAAATAATGGCTTCTGGGGAACTCGCGAGGGGGCATGTCCCATAGTGAGATACCGAATGAATGCTTGAAAGAGAACTTCCGGTTTCTGAACTGGTTGCAGTTCCTCCTGTGGTTCCACATGAAGGCGCTCGTCCACGAGTGCAGAATGCAACGAGGTCTATGGAGCTGTACCCCTCAAAATCCACTTTTCTCGGGATATAATTTTTTTACATATAATTTGAGTATTGTATTCGAAAGGGGAGGCAAAGAAAATACATTTGGTTGAGTATTATATTTTTTAAAGTCACTTAATTGTTCTAAAAAGCCTTTCAAATGTGTCAATGACGTCCTTCATTAGCACAATGCTAGCGTATTATGTGCAACAACGGCCCAACCTGTAAGAAATCAAAAGGACATAAGTACTCGTTCATTCAACTTTTGACCTATAACCCATGTTGAATTTATACAAACTACAATCAAATCTGAGATTTGTCAACGACAATCAGGTGAAGGAGACAAATTTAGCCGTCTAGATCCATTGACTCCCATTCATTCTGCACTCATGGCGATCGCCCCCAGTGGAACTCTGGTGGAACTGCATCCAAAATTCGGTACAATGGGACTTAATACGGAGTGGCAAGGCTCTCCGTAGATGGGCTCTGGTAGTACCCTTTAGGAAGGCAAGTAGGACATGGAGCCATAGATCAACACAGCCAAATATGTCTCTGCGGCTTCTTCTTGAGCAGTACAAGACACTCTGTCTGTGGAACAGCCTGCTGGATTGTGGGACTTAAAAATGGATGTTCTCTTCGTCAAGGGAGATGTGAACAGCTGTGAGTTTAACATTTGAGGTTATCTAGGGCACCTTCAACAGAAACATTTAATAACATTGTAACAAACCTCAGATGATGCAAATATATCCATTTTCATCAACCTGATTTTAACTGATGCATGAGTAGCAAGTTCAATCTACACCCTTACCATGAATTTAAGAGAAACTATGCAGTTTTTTGTAATTTCTTTGCCGTTTTCTCGCTTTTTGCTCGAAGGTTTCTCTGCAGAGCTCCCCGTACAGCTTCAGAGTATAATATCGGTCAGTCTGCCGTTTTCCTCCTCCGACAATGGTTCACTTGCTTTCTGCTTCTTTTCGCTGGCTCTGCCATTACGAATGTCTGAGAAACTCCATCGCTACCTTGTTCTAGCCGGTGCCTGGCGTGTATGTGTGTAGTGCAGTAAAGCAATTCTTTACATCACGAGGCTGCGAGCTATGGCTGCAAGATTTTCTTTCTCTGAGGCCGCTGGCCCGCCGGCCCAAAATTGCAAGGTTGGTTTTTCCGCTCACGGGCGCTAGGGGGAAGCGAGACGGCCACCATTCAACCCGAAAAAAAGTCATATAACCATTACAAGACTTTGAAGCTGTTCAGTTAAGGTAAATTAAGCCAAATGTTCCCCTTTAAGTTAATCATCTTCATGAAGTTCAACAGGAATTGATGCACATTTTCATATGCTAAAAATCCCATAACTGGATATGGCTAGATGGAAACAGAGCTAATGACTGGAGTGGGAGGCCTACCGAAGGGCACGATGATGGGGCAGGTGATGCTGTAGGTCATGACCACGGTGAAGACGTTCATCAACCAGGCGTAGGCCGCCCCGAACTGGAACTCATAGGCCTGGTGCTGGAAACACAGAAATAAGATTTGAGGTCAAGCCTCAATCCTCAAACCCTCCTGAGGTTGTGCAATTATCAACTAAAGTTGCACCAAAATGTTCGTCAAACGTCTGTTTCCTGTTGATCAAAGCAATGAATAAAGCTATATGGAGGATACCGTTCGTTCATGTACGTACACATGTTCCACTCAAAAATGTAACAAAATAAAGGACTACTACTACTACCACCACCACCACCACCACCACTACTACACAATATGTGAAGCTAGCTAGAGCTACTGTTTTGCACACCACATGTTATAACACATTTTACAGTGTGTAGAAAGATGCCATGCCACACCAAATCAAAATGACATAAAATGCCTTAAACCCATCTACAACTGTCTGAAGCCATGCCCATATACAGCATAGTGTTTCAATTAGGGTTGCAAAATTCCGGGAATTTTCAAAGTTGGAAACTTTCCATGGGAATTAACGGGAATATACAGAAATGAACAGGAATAAACGGGAATTAATGGGAATAAACTGGGAATTTTTAATATAGTCTATAACAGGAAACTTAAATGTGGTGGACAAAACCCCATCTTGCAGCATAATATTAGTTAAAACAACCTGATTTAATGCAATTTCAGTCAAATTTCTACCTTGCACATACGTCAATCCCATGCAAACAGCAATCAGCATAGGCTACTAGACATAAAGGAAACCTATGGTGTGTTCATGTGCATGGGGAAAATAAATTCCCAGTGAAAATGTCATCTCATGTGGGAATAACTGGTGTGAAACTGGGGGAAGTTTGCAAACAGAGTTGCCCAGTTATTGGCTTGTCGTCACTTTTATCCTCATTCAAATGGGTGTACATCATTTTGCATAAACTGTAATGTGACGATTAATCTGTCTGATTAAGCTTGACAACTTATATATAATTTACAAAATCTATAAGGTTTGGTTGGGGTGGTATGTTGTGTCATTATATTTTTATTTGTTTTACCATTTTCTGGGATTCTAACTGAACGTCAGTCAATCTTCCAACCAATTGGATTTTGTTGTTGAGTGGCGTGGTGTATCTTGGGCAGTTCAGTGGTTTCATTGTTGCTAGCTTAGCACGCTAAACCATAGGCAGATAATGGGATTCCCGCTGGCATGTTAGCTATCTTTGTATACTAAGCTAAGTGAAAATACGAACAAACAAATCATATTGCTTATTACGAAACAAAATGTTAATGTCTGTATAGTCTATATAGTCTATATAGAAACAGTAGGAATTACCAAAAATGTCCAGTTAATTCCCGTAAATTCCCATTTATTTCCATAATTTCCTTTAATTCCATGAAAATTTCCAATTTGGAATATTTCCAAAATTCCCCAGCTTAACTTCCCATGGAAAGTTTCCGGTAAGTTTCCGGAAATTTACCAGAAATTTTCCGCCCCTTTGCAACCCTAGTCTCAATGCAAGTGATTTCAGCAAGTTTCACCATGAAATGCATTACTGATTCACATTTCCATCAATTCATAATGTTCTCCTAAATATTCTCAAGAATGAACATGCTCCACTCATTTCAGAAAATCCCCTTACATCACAATCCAGGCCACAACTCATGACAACAAGTGCTACTGACACAGCACTGAGAAACATGAAGGAGAATGATGAGAACGAACCCTCTTGACGTTCCTCCTCTCAGCGGCTGAGCGCGCGAGTAGGAGGCGTATCATGTACATGAGC
Organism: Alosa sapidissima; assembly: GCF_018492685.1. Taxonomy (NCBI): domain Eukaryota; kingdom Metazoa; phylum Chordata; class Actinopteri; order Clupeiformes; family Clupeidae; genus Alosa; species Alosa sapidissima. The sequence continues at coordinate 27,104,406 of NC_055972.1, read as the reverse complement.
AGACCGGGGATCCGCAGCAGGTCCATGGCATTACCGATGAACGCTGACGCAATCACATAGTTCACAAAGAACGCCCCGTTGTCTGGCAAGAACACACACCTATGGCAGCAGAACACACAACTAAAGTTAGAGTTTAAAGTCTAAACCAATACCGTAACTTCTCAACTATTAGCCGCGGCTTATACATTGATTTAGCAATATTTCTTTAGCTATGAGGTTAATACACGGGGGCAGTTAATATGGTATTAATATGGTTTTGTTTCTTTTAACTTGCATAACACACTGTCCTGCTACCCGCTTATACACAATGCGGCTAATAAACATGAAAATTACTGTAGCTGATTTAAAAAGGTGAATGTAACTGGTTTTCTTAGTTTCTTGTGAGTCAACAACATCTTAAAATCCACATCCTTATACTACCTTTATGAATAATTAGGAATTACAAAACATATCTCAAATGCCAAAAAACGTTGGTAATACTCACTCAAATCTGACAGCCGCCTTGTCTAGGAACGTTGTGTCAAATAGCCAGCGGAAGAAAAGATCCAAACTACAATTTGAAAAGAACAGACAACCAAATGAATTAGGGCTGGCTATTGGCAAGAATCTGGCAATACGATGCGCATCACCATACATGGGTTATGATTTGCAATATATTTCAATACTGCAATTTTTAAGTCTAATTTTATACAAACTGATATTAAAAAAAAAAAAAAAAAATACACCATCATAAACATAAAATGTAAGTAAAAATGACTGCTTTGCACAAATAATTCAGCACACTGTACAGTACCGTTCCGCCCATGTCAATAACAAAATTAAGTGCTTGCATGTAAACATTAATACATTTAAAAAAAAAAGAAATAGATATTATTTTTTTGAAAATCAATACAGTATTGCTGAATAAAATACTGCAATATTTGATATAATCAATATTTCCTTACACCCATAAAATGAACAATACAAATTAATATAAATATGAAGGTCATAAAAACAAATGTATATTATGTTTCATAAGACGGAAATCTTTTCATCATGTCAACCAACACATCAACGGTTTATAAAAACAAACCAGATCAGCAGTAGGTGCAGTACCTGGTCAGTCCAAGAGATGGCAGTAGTAAGACCATGAAGATGAGGAAGGTGTAGCACTTGTGCATGGTGGTCCTGTTCTCCCCAGACCTGATGGGGAATGAGTGGGTTGAAAAACACACTGTTTGAATCCTAGCTTTGTCATTTTGTTTATTTTACAATTAAACGTATTTCTCCTGAGTGTTGGTGAATCACTCACACACACACACACACACACACACACACACACACACACACACACACACACAAACACACAACACACACACACCTAGAACTAGTTTGACCGTCTTCACCACATGTGTGTTTCCTGTGTGCTCGAGCTCATGCAATTCTGTGAGTGCCTTTATTTGACCAGTCTTTTGGGTCTGTGCGTGAGTGTGTGGGTCTGTGGGTTGTGTTGGGTCTCTGTTAGCCCTTTTCCACCACCAGAGAATCTGTGAGTGCGTGGATCTGTGAGTGCGTGGATCTGTGGGTTGAGCTGTGTGTTGTGTCGGGTCGGGTCAGATACCGTGTCCAGTGGGCCTCAAAGAAGGCGGAGTAGTAGACAATGGTGGGGAGCAGGGAAGAGAAGCTCCACAGCAGCAGGGTGGGGAAGAACTGGGTGACGATGGGATTCTGGAGGACCACACAGACAAGGTCATGAGGTGGGGGGAGGGGGTGGGGTGGGGTGGGGGAGGAGGTGCAGAGTGGTTAGGGTGTGACACCATGAAAGCACAGTGAAAATGCTCTGCAGAGAGGTTTCACTGCACCTGGAATTTACACAAAGCAATATTTCAGACTTTTCCCCCCTGCAAAACCTTCATCTCTGTCGGCTATACCAGAAGCCAGCATTCCTGTCAATATTTTCAATTTTTTATGCTATAGAATTTGAACCCAAAGTAAACTACATTCAGTAACAGACAGAGGTCAGGGTGGAGAAAATGTATTCCCGAATATTGCTTTAAAAATGGAACACACAACACACACATTAGGACCAGAGAGAACCTCGATGAAGCCACCTGATAAGTGTCTGTAATTGCACTTACAAACGGTAAGGCTGCTCCCATCCATCACACATAGAAGCAGCCCTGCTCAGCGACCTAGACTATGAACTTTTATACTCAGCTGATCTCTGGCCTGAGGCTTCCATGGATTGCACCATGGTCTAGACAGAGTAGCCACTACCTTAACATGGAAACTTAGTGCTATATAACTGGAACATTGGAGAGGAAATGGGGTTCAACCCAACTTTTCAATGCATATTTTGACCATTTCAATAAGAAATCTGGACTGGAAACACTTGACGTTTGCTTAAAATCTTGAAATGAAAACAGAATATGATATGCTACGGGGGGTGGATTAACTTCCTAATCACAAAGGGTGCAATGCAACTTTCTACTGACCGCCAGAGGCGGTGCTTAAAGCACTTGGATGTCCATCACATGCACGTGTAGGTCGAGTGTTTATATCAACAAAGTCACTTGTGACAGGGGTGACATAAGCCACCGCACTGGTACTTAAGGGACACTCACCCCTGAAGTGACCTCTTGATATCTTTTCGTGAGGAAGTAGGTTTGTTGGAGTGTGAACGTAGTAGACAAACGTCTTACAAACTTTTGGGTTCAAGCAGCGATTCTTTTCGCCCTCTTTAAGACTGCGATTAGACTGAACTACAACTTTGTTTCGATGAAAGTTATCGGGCAAGTCCATTACCTCCATTTTTACGCCGTTACGAGTGGGCTCGCTCTACTTCGGCTACTGATAATATTGGAGCTCACGTTTGGTTGAGATCGTTTGGGTGTTTTCGCCTTATTCCAATATAATATAGGCTATAATATTCTGAAACATTGGATGTAATGCTTTTTGTGTTCTCGACAGCGCATTGATAAGAGTATCTAATAAAAAAAATAGCGGCTGCTCGCCAAGTTCTGGTTTCTGACTGAGCTGTTTATAATTTCGTTCGCGGTTCATCACTCTTTCTATCCAACGGGTGAGCAGGGTTTCGGCCTACCCGCATTGTAATTTAAACGTTTTTATATTACCAGTGCAACACTCACCCCCACCATCACTGGATATTGCACCCCTCCCCCACATGGCGACCACGAACAACAAGGTGACAACGACCTTAGTCGTCAACAGCCATCAGACACACAGACCCCAGATGCTGCCCCCCTCCCCTCCCCCCCTCCATCATCACTGCTGATCAGGCTATCGCACCTCTCCCTCACATGGTGACCAAGAGTAGTGTGGCAACAATGGCTTCAGCCAACAGCCATCAGTCTCTAGCCACATGACAACCCTCTCAGAAGCACCCCTCCTCCACCCCTCACTCATTACAGCTGATCAAGTAAGTTATCTTTTAAAAAAACTTCATCCTCGGAAGGCAGCCTGGCCTGACAGACTGTGTCCAAGGCTGCTCAAGGCCTGTGCTGCTGAACTGGGGGAGCCACTGAAGCACATCTTCAACTGGAGTCTACGTCTCGGACAAGTTCCAACACTGTGGAAGACATCATGTCTCACCCCCGTCACCAAGAAACCACACACCAGTGAGCTTAATGACTTCAGGCCTGTCGCTTTAACATCACATGTGATGAAAACAATGGAGCGACTGGTCTTAGGTATGCTCAGAGCCCAGGTACGCCATGCACTAGACCCGTTACAGTTTGCATACAAGGAGAAAGTGGGCGTGGACGATGCCATCACTTATCTTTTACACAGGACACATTCTCACCTAGACAAGGGGAAAAGTGCTGTGAGAATCATGTTCTTTGATTTCTCAAGTGCTTTTAACACCATCCAACCCCTCAGACTGGGAGACAAGCTCTTGCAGATGGGTGTGGATGCTCACCTGGTAACCTGGATCACAGATTACCTGACCGAGCGACCACAGTTCGTCAAACTGAAGAACTGCCTCTCTGACACTGTGATCAGCAGCACCGGAGCGCCACAGGGAACTGTGCTCTCTCCAGTCCTGTTCACCCTGTACACATCTGACTTCTGCTACAACACCGAGTCATGCCATATGCAGAAGTTTTCTGATGATACTGCAATTGTAGGGTGTATCAGGGACGAGCAAGAGGAGGAGTACATGAGCCTGGTGGAGGACTTTGTGCAGTGGTGTAAACTCAATCACCTTCAACTCAACACTTCAAAGACCAAGGAGATGGTGGTGGATTTCCGCAGGTCTAAGCCCGCTCTGCTACCAGTCTCTATTGATGGGGTCAATGTGGAGGTGGTAAGCACCTACAAGTATCTGGGTCTCCACCTGGACAATAAACTGGACTGGTCAGCCCAGTTTATAACACTGATGCACTCTACAAGAAAGGACAGAGCAGGCTGTACTTCCTGAGGAGGCTGCGGTCCTTCAATGTGTGCAGCAAGCTCCTCAGGATGTTCTACCAGTCTGTTGTGGCCAGCGCCCTCTTCTATGCTGGGGAGGAAGCACAAAGAAGAAGGATGCTGGGCGACTTGACAGGCTGGTAAGAAAGGCTGGCTCTGCAGTGGGAGCTGAACTGGAGTGCATTACTTCAATATCTGACAAAAGGACCCTAAACAAACTGATCAACATCTTGGACAATGAGTGTCATCCACTCTACAGCACTATCAAAAAGCAAAAGAGCTTGATCAGCTGGAGACTTCGCTCACTGCCATGCACAACTGAAAGGCTGAGGAAGTCATTTGTTCCTAGGGCCATTGAACTGTTCAATGCCTCACTAAAGGGAAGAGGAGAGATAGACTTCTCTGCTTAGTCTGTCTGCCTCTCCATGTTTGAGTACTGACTGCCACTACTGCTTTACTACTGTTTTACTAATGTACACAGCCTAATGTTTTTTACTACTGTTTTACTGCTACACTGTTTTTCATGCTATATTAGCACACATGATCAAAGGCTGCGGTCAGGCTTCTGCTACAATACTGAATGAATGAATGGCTATAACCCCATTACCTCAACCTGTTCTTGCACTGAAATAGTTTTTTACTCTACCTTGTCTACATTATACTTTACTCTCCTATTTGTCCATATTATTTATGCTGGTCTCTAGACCTTACTCTTGCACTGTTGGACTAATGTTGGACTATTTTTTGCACCTTCACCATGACACTCACTCCCTTTAGCACATTACCAGTCCCGGCCCGGCCACTACAAGCGTCTTATGCTTGATCACCCTCAAGCACATTGGACTTTCTTAATTTAATTTATATAGTGTATTTAGTATTGTTAGTTTTCTTATCTTGTACTGTCTTTATTGTACAGTGGAGTTTAGTTATATGTTTACCATTTCTGCTGTTAAGGTCTGTCTGTCTGTCTGTCTGTCAGTCATGCTGGGCTGTGAGAGTGTATTCGCTCCTTATTGCTCTGTGCCTAATTGGTTTGGTAGCCTAACGTTGCCTGTATTATATACAGTATAGCTATTAAGCTGTGACTGGTATTATCAGCCAGTGTCCGCCTTCGAGTAAACGGACATGTTTATGATTTGTGTGGAATGTCGGGGCCCTCCTGAGCCTGACGATGGCCATGATGAGTGTCCAAGATGCCTTGGCATGGAACACCTAAGGCAGGGGTTAACTGAACAGGCATGCATGAACTGCAGTTGCCTGAGCTGACACCCAGGGCGCTAGGCTGGCCCAACTGGAGGGCAGGCTGAGCTCTCAACCATCCCCTGCACACAGGGATTGGGTAGAGTCCCCCCAAGTCACTGAAACGCAGGGCAGAGTCACGGGAAGTCCCCAGTAAGAGTAGAGTAGTCAGAGTTTGCTGAAATCAAGGCTATGCTTCTTGACCTGCAACGACTCGAAGCACAGCCTGCTGGCGGTTTCGCTGCCGCCGCTTCACTGTCTTCGTCAGAGGCACTGCCCCCAGTGCGGTCCCCAGCTGTGGAAGCCCGGGAGGAAGATGTGCTTTTCCTCTGAGAGCTTAGCGACTGTTGAGTGGGGGGAGGAACAGGCAGATGTGGTGTCTCATGACTCTAATGCCAACACCCTAGATGCTACCGGACCTCGTTCACAGAGGTGCTCAGTCGTTAGCCAAACATCAGCGGTCAAACCTGCTGTGAAAATAGCGCTGGCACGCCTGGGGTTGGACACACCACCGGCTGAGGTAAGTATTCAGAGTGGCTTTTTTAAGCAGGCCTCCTCTTCTACTACTACTTTGAGCGTTCTGCCTTCAGCTCCCTATATCGAGGAGCTGCAAAGATGCTGGTCAGATCCCAGACGCTTTCCCCATCTCCCCAGTGACTGCAGAACCCTGGCGAACATGCAGGATGCATCCAGTTATGGTCTGGACTGCATTCCAGGTATAGAACCGACCCTCACGGCCCTGATCCTCTCACCTGAGGAGGCATTAAGGCCGGACACACGCTGTCCCCAGCCACAGTGCCGTTTAACAGATGATTTTATTGGAAAGAGCTATGATTCTCTGCATGCTCTGCGTGCATGGCACGTATTGGTAACTCAATGTCACATCTGATTGTAGCCCTGTCCCAGACCCTCCAGTCCTCTGGAGTGGACCCATTGAGAGTCTGGTTCCCTGTACTATACAGACTCCTGGACAGGCAGCCATGGCGCCTCCCCGTACGCAGAGACCTCCTCTCTCAGCTGGGTGGCCAAATCTGGCACCCGAACCCAGCACGATTACAACTGTGGGTGTGGCCTCTGAAGGGCCGAACCATTGTTAGGTACATGTGATCCGGCAGTGGTGCAGATCATCCACAGCTCACAAGCACCTTCCACTAATGCGCTCTACGCCAACAGCTGGGAGCTTTTTGTTAAATGTTGCCAAATACATAGATGGGAACCAACAAGTTGCCCGGTACCAGTTATCCTTAATTTCTTACAGTCACATCTTGATGAGGGCCTTGCAGCTTCCACTATAGCTGCTATATCGGCTATGCATAACAGAGTGGACGCTGTAACGATGGGATCCTATACACTGGTGACCTGCTTTCTTAAGGGTGCTCAGCGACTAAGGCCCCCTCAACAAAGTCCAATACCCTCCTGGGACTCTGGTTCTAAAGGGAACCATGTCAGCACCCATTCGAACCACTTGGAAGGTCAGACTTAAAATGGTTCTCCTTCAAAACTGCTTTTCTCTTAGCCATGGCATCAGCTAAGAGAGTGGGGGAGTTACACACCCTTTCTATCAGCCAAGAGTACTTACAGTGGAGTCCTGATGGCACAGGATTAACCTTGTGGCCAAACCCTTCATTTTTGCCCAAGGCCTTTTCTTCATCTTATGCAAACCAGCCTCTCAGCTTGGCGGCCTTTGAACCCACAACCCAGGGGGATGAGCAGGGGCAAAGTGATATATTAAAAAACTTGCACATTTCTAAGGTTCTATAGGGTCAATGTAGCCGCAAACAACCCGTTAGCCACAGCCACCCTCTCAAGCCACTCTTAGACTTCGTAAACGGGAAGGAGGTCTTCCTCGTGACCTTGTTTCTATTTGTCATCCAGGTGCTTTAAGCACTACCTCTGGCGGTCAATAGAAATTAAATATAACGAAAGGTTCTATGAATTTCGGATGACCGCCAGAGCTTGGCAGTCGGAATACTGCCGAGAAGATTGCCAAGAGGTCACTTCCGGGGTGAGCGTACCTTAAGTACCGGTGCGGTGGCATACGTCACCCCTGTCACAAGTGACTTTGTTGATATAAACACTCGACCTACACATGCATGTGATGGACATCCAGGTGCTTTAAGCACCGCCTCTGGCGGTCATCCAAAATTCATAGAACAGCGGTAACATTCGTAACCATTGTTTTATTCACATACATTCATATTTGTTACCATTTTGTCAGATGTTTTCATGTTCCCTGACCACCTTACATTTTGATCCCATAACTGCATGAAACAGCTAATGGAAGTGTGCACTGATTTGCTGAATTTGCAAACAGTTTAGCCAACGTTTCTAGAATGGTTAGTGCTCATAAAAGACACAAATGAGTTGGACAGAAACCCAGCTAGTGATTTGTCTTAAACTGTCTCATACGCGTCTCTGCAATTGTGATAAATATCTCAGTATGACGAGACGATCTAAAATAATAGTAAATGAAACAAACAAACAAACAAACAAACAAACAAACAACAACAGGTCCTCCAAAGAGGTAAGGTTGTAGCTCTTACATTTAGGTACTCCACGGGTTTAGTGACGTTGAACTTGTCCATGGTAGAGATGATGATGGCAGGCGTGGTGAGGAAGAAGAGGAGGATAAAGAGGAGGCAGTTGATGATCAAGCAGCGGACCCACCAAGAGAAGCCGCCCAAAGATAAGTGCTCCCTGTCAGCAGAAAAGTAGCACAGTTTCCGCCAACAATGACTTGGACAGGCTGCATTGCAACATATACAGCACATACAATTTATATTCAGTGTTTTTTTATATTTAGTTTTATGCACTTTATGTTAACTAGGATTGTCTTTTAGTGCTTCTATTTACTATTATTTATTTACTTTTCCCCCCAATTTTTATTTATGTGAAGCATACCGAATTGCCTCGTCTATATTATGTACACCTGATTTCACCTGAGATCAATGACAAACACCTCTAATGCATCTCTCTAGCGCAGGGGTCTCAAACTCCCGGCCCACGTCCGGCCCAATTCCGGCCCGCGACGTATGTCAAAATAATAATGTAATCCGGCCCTTGAGGGTATTTTTAATTGCGACAAACAACGATACTGATTAAAATAGACGATAGATCCAAGTACGATGACAAATCTCATTTGTACTCTCCTCCACTATTTACTAGACATCCAGAGCTTGATTCAAACCCAAAATCGCTGTGCAAAGTTTCCAGGAAATACTTGTATTACACGCGAGAAACACAAAGACGTGCATTTGTAATGACGCGGAAGCGATACAGGCCATAGTGTTGCAGAAATTGAAGCAGAAATAGGCCTACACCAAATGTTGAAAAACGTTCACGTGTGATGAAGTCTTAAGTAGGCTGTTATTCACCTATTCTGATTCTGAAGGATAATATCCTTTTGGAGATTATGATCAATCGTCTATTCACAGTAATAGTCACGGTGCGTCTGTGAATGGAGGCGAGTCTTTGTGTGTATACAACGGTGTCCACTAAGCATACCATGCTTATTTCGACCCTCTGCCCAACATAGCTTGGAGGTTGCAGTGGTAATCGTGATGATGGTGTCCGTAATGGACGTGGTACAGACAGCAGGGCTAGTAGAAATAGGGCTTTAAAGAACTAGAAAGTCACGCGATATAATGCAAACTTCTGGGTACTTAGATTACCCGCGATAGGAACTGATTTGACCAGGATACTTTATTGTAGGCCTTGTGGTTATAGGCTAGTAATAGTTTACTATTTTTGGTATACATCTTAGGTGTTTTCCTGTTAATTTGTTATGTGGGTAATATGACAAAAAAGAAAGTAAATCTGCTCAAATATGTTCATCCAGTATTTACTGAAAGGTGCATAATTTGAGGAGCTTGCCATCCAGTGGCAAATTGGGTAAATTTACCCCCTTCATAAACTTTTGTTTATACTCAAAGATTTGTACATTTACAGTAGGAATTTATCACTGACCACTTTCAAGCCATGGCCTTTTGAAAATTTGATATGGTGTTGCTTTTTAACCCTGATGCCTAGTTTGCCAGGTTTAAAAAAGTTATGAGAGGAAAATATTTTTATTTGGTGTGAAAGACACACATATGTCTGCCTGTTTTTATGCTTTTTTGTTTGTTTTTATAATTTGTATTAATATTTATTTTATCATTATTTTATTTATAAGCTAAGGTTGCTAGTACAGGTGTCTAAAAATAGATAAAAAGACTTGCACTTTCTGTTTGTAGTTTTGTGTTTGAAAATACAGTATTTGAAAAAAAAATTATGAAATAGGAAATCCTTTTTTGTATTATTCTTTAACACTGACGTGGCCCTCCAATCAGATGACATTGGCAGAAGTGGCCCCAGCTCATTTGAGTTTGAGACCCCTGCTCTAGCAGCTGAACAGGGGAACACTGAGACACTGATCTGGAATGACTCATAGGACACTGCACTGGCTATGACGTGATGACGGCTGACTACTGTGACTACCAGTCCAAGTAAAAGGGTTGAGCCGCACCAGTAGACATTTTGGGGGTCTGGGGCGTAGGTGACAGTCCAGTCGAAGGTGTGCAGGCTAGTACTGAACTGGGATGACCTGGGTTGTCGTCGGCATTGGCAGCCACCCTGGCACTGACACGCGTTGAAGTCCTTCAGGATCCTGACACATGGATAGAGAACAACAGATGTTTAAAAGGAATTTCAGCTACATAAAAAAAAATTCCCTACCTAATGCGCATGCCAATGACAGCAATCAACATTTTACTTGAAGCGCTCATTATTCAGAAATACTGGACCACCGAGTGTTGGCACTACTCATTCAATTCAATGGAACTTTCTGCAGCATTCAGAAGGGGCCGTATAATAACACACAGCATTAGGTGTGTTAATAAGATTAGCAGGAGAATGTTCTAGAATGTGAATATATATTCACATTCTCTTTGACAGATTCTATCAGTCAGTGGCACAGTTGTTGGGGCTGGACACTCACATGGCGGTCATGGCTTCATTCTGGAAGGTAACGAAGGCCATGCCCAGGGGTTTGGTGTTGACCTTCTCCCGCTCCTTCTTGTACTCCTCTCTCAGCTTGCACTCCAGCTTAGTGTAGTAGTCGATGGCCTCCTCCTACCAGACAGGATTAGCTATGATTCAGTGCTGCACACACAGCTATTAAAATAGGCACACACCCCCACACAAAACTAAAATAGGCACACACACACACACAGCGCGCACACACACACACACACACACAGTCCCTGTAGCCACTCCTCAGAGTTCCCTGAAGGTAACCGAGTACACAGTTTCCAGGATCAACTACTTGGTGCTGTAGACTAGTGTGCTAACATAATAACTCATCAGACACAACATTCAGATTGGCAAGGGCTGGATCCAGCAATTAAGTGTTATATTTTAATCAACTCATATGGTGCAAACACACTTGCTGCTTCATGTCAAGCTGCAGTAAAGATTTTTTTAAACCAGCAAACTAACTACCTAAAAGACACGCAGAAACCTTGCAAAACACCAACAACAGTAAAGTTAGCACTGCTACAAGTGTGCTAGTATGCTAACTGGTGGCTCTTAGCAATGCTGTGGTGTGAAAGCTCTTTTTAGCATGCGCTTTCACATGAACATTTGCCATTAAAATACATCTGAAGATGATAGCAAAACTGTTTACCTATAAACACATCAATAAGCGACTCATTTCTGCAATCTGTTGCCTTAAAACTGAACTGTTGCTTGCCTCCCCCTCAAGTACATTAGCTGCCTGCCAACATATCAGGTTCCCATTCATGCACATTACTGGCAGCCCTGCACTAGGGAGCAACACTAACTGACAGTTCTGCCCTCCAAGGGGACTAGATAAAAACGTGTGCAGAGAGCCATGTGTCTCGTCTGGGAGTAGGTCACTTCACGATTCAGTAACTTCAGCAGCATGAAGAACAGAGTTGCTGCACAACGGTTTGATTTTACAGTAGTTAATTAACTCATAATTACGTAAATTAACTATACAATAATTAACACAAATAACTTCTTCTATATTGTGGTCTACGTGTTCTATAGTTAAAGATGCACACACATTCATTCACATTTACCCACCTGTGGGGGAGAAAAAAGGTGCAGTGCGTGAAATACGGTATGCGTGTCTGAATGCATGTATGTGTTTGTGTGTGTCTGTGTGTGTAGTAAGCACATCTGTAAACATGTCTGGCATACTGGCATGGTATGGTATTCGTGTTTGTACGTATACATGTTTGGTGTGTGTGTGTGTGTGTGTGTGTGTGTGTGTGTGTGTGTGCGGCCGGCCACCACACCTGCTCGCAGCCCTTGATGACACAGCAGCACAGGTGTCCGCAGGGCTTGGGGTTGATCATGGTGTGGATGTGCTCTTTGGCCTCGAGGTCTGTGAAGAACTTCTTACTGCGCTCGGTCTTCTTCCTGCAGACACACAAACAAATCAGTCCAACAACAACAACAACAACATGGGCCTCAAGGTATGGGTGCCTTTGGAAAATAGATTTACAGTACTGTGCTATTCTGCCTCTCAGCTGCCACAAGCCTTCAGAGAATCTACAATAGCTCTTTGAATAGATTTAAACAGGTGCTGTCCCCAATCAGGTCAGGACAACATCATGCGAAACGTACCACATGGTCAGGCAGTTTCATTTCCATGTGCCAGGAAAGGGACTTTTTGTGTTCATTACAAGGTAATTAGGGGTCATATCCATGACAACTGAATTGGAATATGTAATTTTTACCTTTCAGAGTCCAGGTACATCAGCTTGGCCACATCGTAACAAATACGAGCCTCCAACACCACACAGTTCTCATAAGCCTGTCTGTAGAAAAAGCAAAAGAAAACAACCGCTTAAAAACATGGGATTTGATCCAAAAATGTAAGATAAAGTGATAAAGTTATGAGTAATCTTTCCCACTTCAATCATTATATATCTACTCACTATGATAGCCATCTATCTTAATGTGATTAGCTACCCACTTTCATCCAGTTAACCCAATATAAAAACTGACTCATCATAACCATGTCCATGTCTGTGCTCCGCTGCGGTTGACCAGGTCTGGCCCTAGTGGTTTCACATCTGTATTTCTCATCTGACTCAGAACTGACTCAGCATCAAACCGCATATAGGTCTCCATCTCCTCTCTGCTCTTCTCCATCTCGGTTCTGCTGCCTGGTTTACTTTCCTGACTTTCTCTGACCCCTGCTCTGACTGCAGGTGTGGGTGTGGGGTTGGGGGCAGTGAGGAATATTGGTACCCAGTGGAGAGGGGTTGCACTAAGGGTGCCAGAAGAGACAAGGAATGCCGCAGACAAAACAGCGTGTCGGCTCGGCAAATTAAATTACTCCCGACTTCGTTCGGCGCTCGCAGTAGGCATGGGTGGGGGTGGGGTGGGGATGGCTGGCCGAGGAGCCGCAGAGTGTTCCGGAACACTCAAGCTAACCACATGGCCCACATCACTCAACTCATCTGGCTCCCATTAGGGGCAATTAGGCCACATAGGACTCCTCTTGTCCAAGCAGAGCCAGCGGGACAGAAGAATTTAAGTTACGTATAAACGCCTGAATAAATTGTCCAATGTGACTCGGGATGGAGTACCTTACAATTAAGGTGATGATGGGGATGTACGAAGTCACTTCCGCCCAAATGATGTCACCCCCCCACCCCATCCCCTCAGCCTCACTCGGCTGTTGGGTGTTGAGTTTCTGACTGAGTTAGGCATTACAATAGTTTCATTGATTTCATTTATACATTTTACAGGAATGGTCATCTCACTAGAAGCGAGTCCTGGCTACGGATAGGATGGAGGGACTACTTACTCAAAGTGATTCTTTATGTGCTTCTCCTCAGCATACTTTGAAATCCCATTGATAAATAAAGTGCGCTTCACCTAGTAAAGAGCAAAAAGGCAACAAGCACAAACAAGCCAATTTGTACATTAATAGAGTGATTGATTCAGCTAAGACCAATGCAGCATTGAAAACAATTTAATCCAGGTGTTGTCAGGAGTGTTCCTCATAGCATCATACTCAGGCCATTATTTGATCAATTTTGGCAAGTGTGTAAGTTTAGCATGCAATGCTGTCTATGAGTTCTTTGGAGCAGGCCTGAGGTGTGTTCGAATGTGCAAGCAAAGGCAAACGTTTGTGAATATTTTCAAATAGTGTTTTGTTTGCTTTTAGCTCGCTGCAAATGTTTGTGACAGGGTATCTGCACATTTTCCAAGTGCAAATTTAAAGACTTTAAAGACCTTTTAAAGACAATGAAAAAAATAAGACTATACCACGGCAAAAAGATACACATGACAACTTAAAACTGTTTTATGCAATAGGTTTTTTATTCTACCAACCCCCACCCCATTTTGGATGTCTAAAGAAGTTACCAAATATATTTTGGCGAAAGAAAAATAATTGTGTGTGAATTACCTTCACACCTATAAATGCCCTATTTTAGGGTCTGGGCTGCTTGCTTTTAAAGCTGGCTGTACATATCTGGTTGTGCTTACTGGCTGAGGCTGACTGTTCTTCACCTGTGTCTGTAGTAGCCTAGGCTACTTGCCAAAGACATGTGCACTGGACTGGATTCCCTTCAATATGTTTTTCAAGCTATTTAAATATTTTAATAGGCCTACTTTATATAATTTACTATGTGCATCTTGTCCCATATGCAGCACAGCAAATTAAAGTTAATCCACTACTTTACATTTTGCATACCAGTTGTATCTAAACCAATCAAAGCTTGACTGAAACATTGTAAAACCATTGACTTGTTTTAAATTAAGAGGTCCTCCTGGCATGATCCTGCTGAAAACTGCTGGTTTCATCTCAAACACGCACGCATTATGAACACACGTTTTTTTTATGTAGCCAGTCGCCGACATTCAAAAAATATATGGTTATATTTCACAACTTGCGAAGTAGGCCTACTGGGAAACGCTGGCAAGAAACCTGCTGACATATATTACAGGTATTATAACTTAGATATTTTCTTCGTTTGTCTTCTTTTTATGTCAGTCCGTGGTTCCTTCATAAATTGCGCAGCAAATAATCAGACGAGTGACAGAAGCACTGCACATAATTTGATCAACGTTGCTGCGTCCGAACAAAGATTCTAGATGCCCAGCGCAATTCCAAAAAGGAGGACAAATGAACATCCGGCGGCTTGAGGCTCCGCCGGACGCCAGACAGGGCTTTTAAAATCCATATGTCCAGCCTAAATTCGATCGTATGGCCAACCTATCGCTAACTGGCTTACCAACTCTTTCTCCCGCTCACGTAGGCTACCTGCGTATCCCTCAGGCCTCTGCACGGAAACGTCAGGCATATTTGTTCATAGCCTACTGTACGTTTTTCACACCTTTAACCACACCCGTGAAAAACATCTTCACTCTGCAACCACTACACTTCCTCCCGTAGCCTCATAGTCACTTATACAATTGCTTTTTAAATACATGAAACCTGATGGAGACATTTCACTCGCTCTCTTGCACTCGCTCACTCGCTGGCGGTCCCATACGCAAATGTAATACCTCCCTTTCGAAAATTCAAGACATCCCAGACAATAAGACTTTTTTAGGCCTTAAAAACCAAAAGTTGTATTTAAGACTTTTTAAGGATCCGCGGGAACCCTGTGTGAACACACAAATATGTCTGAACACACGCAAACACACCAAGATAGTTCACAACAATTTGAAAAGTTCATGGAGCAGTCAGAGGAAAAATCTGATGAGCCTGACCCAACCCAACACTCTCAAAACGTCATACCCACTCCCTCTTATAACCAGAATACAGTACTACAACTTAGAACATTTCATACTATGCCAATCCTGCTGATTTCAATACAAAAACATCAGTCACTCCCACACTTACACACACAGACATGTCTATACTATGCCAATCCTGCTGATTTCAATACAAAAACATGAGTCACTCCCACACTTACACGCA
The DNA here is from genome assembly GCF_018492685.1 of Alosa sapidissima. NCBI lineage: Eukaryota > Metazoa > Chordata > Actinopteri > Clupeiformes > Clupeidae > Alosa > Alosa sapidissima. Next base: position 27,088,808 of record NC_055972.1, on the reverse strand, counting down.
CAGACATGTCTATTCATGCACACACGCACCTCCTCTACCCCCATTGTAATCTGTCCCCTGTAGAGTCATGTTTTGTTTTATGTTGTCTGTGATTACAAGCTGTCTAGAATTTCAAAAAGTCTTTGTATAATGTATGTTTCATGTCTTTTACACTTAGGTGGGTTTTGTAAGGTTTGTGGGTTTTTGATAATATTGTATAACACCTATGGAAAAACTTAAAAACATTTTACATTACTGCCCAGTGATTCATAAAAAAAAGTGTAAAAAATGGATCACAAAAAAAGAGAAAAGTTTAAACAAAATTGTTCAAATTGTTCATCTAAAATGTGCGTCAGTGTGCCCAGATTCCAAATAAAACCATAATAGGGAATGCACACAGGGGAAAGGTTTGTTGTGGCTCTGACGACGCTGCTCACCAGGTCATCTTCTTTGTAGTGCATTTTGGATGTGTGGCGCCTCATGCTGTACACGGTCAGCAACAGGTACAGGAAAGCGAACGTAGTGTGCAGCCATAACAGGCTATCCCTGTGTGTGTATATGAGAATGAGAGAGAGAGAGAGAGAGAGAGATATTAGCAAGTATTAGCACTCAGACCATAACAGGTGAGCACACACACACAAACACAAACACACACTCTCCTCTCTCTAAGGGGAATTTCAAAATAAATCTGGAGGACAAAACAAGACACAAACACACTCACCCCGACTTCAGGTTGGCTATAGTGGTTCTCCCGAAACTGTACGCATTACCCTCTGTTGAAGAAAGCAAAGCAAAGCATGTTTTTAGAGGAAATGTCAATATTGCACTCACATGTGTTTGAGGCAAGCAGCCTGGAAGTAGGGCAAAGGCCACTGATTGAGGAGGAGGAAGCGAGAGAGCTGGATGCACACGAGTGAGGCACAAGGAACACACAATGGCTTCTCATCTGATTTAGTCTCCTCGTGCCATAGCACGCAACGCTATCATCTCCTTGCTCAATAATCACGTCTTCTGACCAAACACAGGAAGCCATATGAATACTTACTGGTTAATGGTACAAGGATACAAGGAAGTTTATTGTCACATGCATATAGTTACTGGATGTAAGAAATGCAGTGAAATTATGTCTGGTGTCAGCCTATTTGTGCATTTATGGGGGGGTAAGTATAAGTATAAGTATATATACTATTTTGATCCCATGAGGGAAATTTGGTCTCTGCATTTATCCCAATCCATGAATTAGTGAAAAACACTCAGCACACAGTGAACACACAGTGAGGTGAACACACACTAATCCCGGCACAGTGAGCTGCAACAACAGCGGTGCTCGGGGAGCAGTGAGGGGTTAGGTGCCTTGCTCAAGGGCACTTCAGCCGTGCCTACTGGTCGGGGTTCGAACCGGCAACCCTCTGGTAACAAGTCCGAAGCACTAACCAGTAGGCCACCGCTGTAGAAGAGGGGTTTAGTAGATTAAGTGGCAAGGGCTGCATAATAAAGGTGGGGGAGGATTGGGATGGGGGGGGGGGGGGGGGGGGCACCAACCCCCAAGAGCAACAAAGGAGCACCCAAGAGCAACAGGGGCAAGGAAAAACTCCCCTGGTATGAGGCCGGCATTATAATAATAATAATAATAATAATAATAATAATAATAATCAAAACTTACTTCTACAGTCAATTACAGATTCTAACTGAAGCCTGTGTGATGTGTGCACCAGAAATTCAAATAAAATATTGTATTATAAATGACCACGGCTGTTAACGAAATGCCACACTGCTGTACTACCTACAGCACACAATTTACTATCTTTCTTTCAAGATCAGTATACGAGCAGTGCAAAGTGACTCGAACCCTGGCCGACCGATGTACAGGATATGAAGCCCCTTCCGTGAGCCCCACGCCCTGAGGACAAACTGCATGTGTGTCCACTCTCCAGCTCAAGCTGGTGTGTGGTGAGTGTTCTGGCGCACAATGGCTGCCATGCATCACCCAGGTGGGTGCTACACATTGGTGCTGGTTAGTGAGGTTTCCCCTTCAATGTAAAGTACTTTGGGTGCCTTGATAGAGCCCCATATAAATGCAAGTCGTTGTTGTTGTGGTGTTGTTGTTGTTGTCGTCATCGTCCAGTAGCTGGTCCTCTTACCCAGCAGGTTTCCTGAAAAGTTGACAGGCAGGACGATGCCGACGGAGAGCACGCCCACCACCACTAGCAAGCCGATGATGTGGCGCTGGAAGGACAGGTAGTGCACGGCGTCCTCCCCGCACTTCTCCCGGATTTCATCGTCCCTGCAGGGAAGGACAGAGAACACAGCGCATTGGCAAACATAACTCACTGCCTGTGCCAACACAGACACACCACATCCACGAGAACATCTTAAGGTAACCCAGGGGAACCACATTCACTCTAACCATTGTGAGTTAAACAACTACAGTATGAACAAGCAGGGGGGTCTTCTCTTGCGTATATGTACAGTATACATGCATACATACATATATGTATATATACACACACACACATACATACATACATACTTACTCACTCTCTTTCTTGCTCTATCTCTCCCTCTACCCCTCACATTCTCTCACACACACATTTGCATCTGTTGACACACATTCATTATCAGACATTATAGATAGGATTAATGGGAGGCCCAGTAGAATTGTAGGATGGAAAAAAAAAAAAAAAAAAAAAAAAACTCACTTTATTCTGAAGATGGCTGTTAACCAGGAGCAGAAGCCCTGCAACACAACACACACAGCAGATTAATTAATTGAGATCAAAAACATGCCAAATGAATAGCCAAGAACTACAAAAGATCATGTCCTTCCCAAACCATAAACACAATATTAGTCTGTGAACACTGAGAGAAAGCGTTCTCGTTGTGTGTGTGTATGTGCATCTGTGTGAGACAGGGAGGGGTGTTTAACTATCTGCAGACATCTTGACAAATATCATCAATACTCATTACAAGAGCACGCACGCACGCACGCACGCACGCACGCACACTCCTTTCTGGTTGCCCCTGGAAGTGCTTACATTGTCTCTCTGGTCGTAGTCGACGGAGCTGGAGATGGAGGTAAGGCGCTCGTAGCGGTCAGGCGTCTGCGACTGCATGGCGGACGCCACACTGCACAGGAGGAGAAGGAAGAGAGCCACAGCGTCAGAGCCCGACGACTCTCCTGCTGGCCAACTGGGCCCCACTTCAGCCACCACCACACACTTAAGCTGAGCCTCCCCTTACCTGGGGAGCTCAACAACACCCATGATCTAAATCAGTGTCTGACCACGCTCTGAAATGACCCTAGGAGGCTACCGTACGGTAGGACATTTCATTAGTACAATGAGAGAGCCACCGGTAGTGTGGGTCAGGCCGACGCTGTGGTGACTCGCTTGTTGCACTAACCTGCGGGAGCCTCTGTGGAGTCATTTCATGCAGTGGCAGTTAAGCATCCTGACACACACACACACTCATCATTGGGTGACAAGTGCATGTGTGTGTGTGTGTGTGTGTGTATGTTTGCACACAAGTTAGGCGATAGTGGAAGACGTCTGTGTGAGAAGAAAAGCACCCGGTTACCCATGTGGAAGGTAAGGTCATGCAAACTACCACACACACACACACTCTAGAAAACACAAACGCACACACCCGACAGAAAAGGTTTAGTGAAGATTAAACACAAACTGAAAGACTAGAGACCCACCACCAGTCGGAAGAACGGTGTTTGTAATCCTGCTCCACATTGGGTGACCCCCTTGCTCTGTTTTAGTCGACAGGAAATACTGACTACAATACCCATAATCCCATGAGAATAGGGACCAACAGTGGAAACATATTCATATCTTAGGGCTGACTTGTTTGGAATGTCTAACATCAGGAAATACAACTTCCTCAGAGAGTTCAGGGTGGGTTCTAATACAGACATCGACTGAAAAAGGGAGGAGGGTTACATGTGTTTTTAAGCAACCAAAGGGGGGGGGGATGGTTCCTACTCAACCACGGGGCGAAGGCTACCTTTACCTTTCCCTGTGCGCGTCCTGCCTCTGTGGGGCAAAGGGCACACTCAGACAGGCCGAGAAGCGCATGCTTTGTGAGAGAAGTGAACACACACACACACACACACACACACACACACACACACACACACTGATTACAAAAAATGTGGACACAGATTGAGACAAGGCCCAGATTGTACTGGGTAGAGAGTGATCAGTAGTGCAGCTACAGACACGAGAGGGCCCTTCCACTGAGAGAAAGACATAAAGAGGGTGAAGAGGGGCTGAACGGATCTCATACCGTCTAGAAACGAGAGGAAGAGTGTTAATTTGGAAAGGTAGAGCAGTGGGAGAAAAAAAGAAAGAGAGAAGGAGACAGAGTGGCGACGTGGAAAAAAACAACGACAAAAACAAAAACATACTATTCCCGTTCGTCCAGGCGCCGGTACCGTTGATCCTGTCTTCAGAACCAGAAAAAGAAGAGGGAGAGAAATTTGAGTTTGGCTTAAGGGCTTTTCAACCCCTGGTGTCTGCAAAGAAATAGATTCCTGTCAGCTCTTTCAGAAGACCCCTCCCTGCCTGTTACGACCCCAAACTGCGAGGGGTACTGCTCATAACATCTTGACAAAGGGTTTTAGGCATGTGGGACTGCATGTCCACAGAGTGACAGCATACAGACAGCCCCCTCGAAAAGACAGAAAGACCCTTCATCTTCACTGAACTGTGACCTTCACTGAACTGTGAGGTCTGAGCACAGTGCCCAAATGCTTCAGCTGGTCAAACTCAAGATCTGGACAGGAATCGCTTACTGGGTACAGTACACAAGGAGTAAAATATGGGTTATATAACATTGTACAGAACTTGGGGGGGGGGGGGGGTGAACATGCACCATACTACTTTCTTCATACAAGCTGAATGTCAGCTAAATCTCATAACCCATCATGACGCTATGATCACATGACTGCAACAAGAAGAGTGTGTGTGTTGTGTTGTGACTAAGACTGATCCATACTAGATCGTAATCTAATGAGTCATGAAGTGGGAATCGCAAAAAGTATGAACATCCAGCTGCCAGTATCTGCCACCATGGCGCTTACAGTCACAAGAAGCCTCTTCCCTAAAACTAAAACAAGAGTCACATCTGAACTGAAGATGAACCACTGGACTTCTGTGTCTGATTCATGAAGTGGATGAAAGTGCCTTCAGGAGTTCATAGTATCAGTGAGTTTAATGGCCTTTTTCTCTGCGCCTCAGCTGGGCCAGTCTGCCGGCAGGCCTCTATGGTGGGGCTCCCAGCTGAACAAATGTGGTGTGGGGTGATCGAGAGCGGCTCTCGCCCTGAGCAAACAAACTCCGGAGCACTCCGGTTTGCGGCGGCTACGCTCTCCTGCTGCGCGCTCGAAAGGCTACACCTTGTTTGGGGTTCTGGGGGTTGGAAATATCAGTGTGGGGGGTTGGAAATATCAGTGTGGGGGGTTGGAAATATCAGTGTGGGGCGCATCCCCCCCCCCCCCCATCACCCTACTCTATCTGCAGTAGAAGAAAGAGTTTGTGGTGTAACAGACTCTGTGGTATTGTAGCCGATGAGGACGTTAACACATACAGACGCCCATCAGGACCTCGGAGAAGTGTAAGGCGTTATCAGCCTTAATGAACATACAAGATGGATGAGATGTGACATTCCATAGAGATGAGGCAATTCCTGAGCATCAGTCTCTGATGTGTGACTTGCCTCACAGCCTTTATTTGAAAGGGGAGGGAGGGGGGAGGGGGCATACAATGTACAAATAAGCAAGTCATAGTGTAAATCCTGTAAAAGAGGCAAATGTCAAACCCTACAGTACACATATCAACTGCATGATTCATATGCAAGGTAGGCTGTACCTGGGAGGGGGGGGGGGGGAGTTGTGTCATTGGGCATGCTGTCTGAATTGCACAGACATGCTGCATCCTGGCTTACCTGTCTGCATCTGTGACCAGGGCCAGCCGACCATAGTCCCATGCCAGCTTCCGCAAGATGGAGAATACAAAGAGTAGAACCTATGGAGAGAGGAAAACATACATCCATATAAACATACCTATGTACACGTACCACTACAACTACCACTACTACTACTACTACCACCATAAGAGTATTTTCAGCTTAACTAGTGCTTCAAGTCCAGTAATGCATGAACATCCAATGCAATAGCATCCACCACACTGGACCATACATTTTCAAACCGCAAGTGGCAATTAATGCTCATCATTTAGTTGTCAGCTTTTGTTTTCCCATCCATCAGTTGATCCATTTAAATTGATGTAAAGAGAGAGAGAGGAAGAGAACGGTAGAGAAGAGAGAGAGAGAGATTAAGCAAAAGAGAGAGGGAGCGAGATAGAGAGGGAGAGAGCGGTAGAGAAGAGAGGGAGAGAGGGAGCGAGAGAGAGAAAAAAAGAGGGAACGAGATATGTGAGTGTTTTGAGTGGTACGCACCAGGAAGCACATGAAGTCAAGGGCGAGGACCGTGGGCACGCCTCCGAAGGGGAGACCCTGCAGCACAGTGCTGCGGATGCGGGCGGAGAAGCACCAGGTCTTGTTGTCAGCAGAGCTGGGGTCCACCTCCTCCGGCCTGGGCAGGGCCTCGGCCAGGCCACCAGCCCAGAGCCCCATCAGCACAGCCAGCACAGGCAGCAGCATTATCACTGCCGCATCCTGCACAGGGGTGGCGCAGGGGACACACAGGGGGGGACGGGAGGGATCGCACAGGGCACAGAGGATTGGGGGGGGGGGAATAACACAGGTTTAGCACACTTAGCATAGCACACAATTAGCATATTTTAGCATAAAGTTTAACACACCATTTGACATTTAGCACACTTAGCATTTAGCACATTTAAATGTAGCCTGAGCTTAGCACACTTTAACACAGTTTTAACAGTTTGGCATAGCAACACAGCCCAAGTTTATCAGCGCACTTTACCATCAGGAGTTCAGCACACGTTCATATGGCCTAAGTTTAGCACACGCACACTTTAACATAGCAGGGGTAAAGGCAGGAGGTGTCTTTCTGTACATGAGCATCAAGCAGTGCAGTTACATGTGAATCATTAAAGTCTAGCCGACATGCTAAAGGAACAGAGGTGATGATGGGTGGCATGAGCTTTCTTTCTCTCTCTACTACTGCAGTACCACATCAACACAAAGTTGAGTGGCATAATGGCAGAGCCGGCGAAGAAGCAGCAAAAACCCTTGACGGAAGATGCAAAGAAAAGGAAAAGAGCTTCAGACCGAGCGAGGGGGAGTTTCGTAGAGAAAAAGCATCAGGCTTGCCTGGTGTCCCTTTAATAAATTATTTACAAGACATGCTACATGCCCTACAAATGTCTTACACAGCACAGCAGACAACACACATCACACATCACACACACTGGCACAGTAGGCACTCCATAAAACACTAAAAATAAATAAATGTTTAGAAAGAGCACTGTGAGCCAAACGAGGCGTTTATGCCTCTGAGATAAGATCTCTGTTCAGCTCTACAGAGTTGCAGAACTCATAGAGCTGCACTGCACACATCCACTCTTGGTAAGGATCACCATTCCTCATCCCTCAAACCTTTTATTTGCACCTTCTTTTCTCCTTTACTGGATTGGGCTACCTTTCTGTAACAACAACTACCACCAATGGCAATAAAGTATGTCTAGCTGTGTACTTGAATTTAACCCTTAAAAGGTGTGGGTTTCTAACATAGATTTTTTGCAGAATGGAATACTATATTGAATTGATATTCTTTAAAACGTTCATTTTCCAACATTCCCGTACACCTTAGAGAATAAGTAGGTAAAACTGAACACTTCAGTGAGCATGTGTGTTTGATGTAAATTACAAATAAAAGGGAAAAGGCATCAGAAGGTCAGAAAGACACAAAAAGTAGAAAGCAACCCGGAAGCACTCTCAAAAAGTGTGTGTGATGGCATCTGAGACAGGCAGTAGTAGTCCACACAAGTCTCTCTCCCTCACACACACACACACACACACACACACAGTCTATTGGAGACTCACTCTGATGCTCTTGTTCCCTTCACAATGGGCTTGTTGATGGGACACAAAATAGCTAGCATCCCACGGACATTGCAGTGCTAATCGAGTTAGGGGCTAACCGCGTAAAACTCAGCCACATGGCCGTCTATATTACAGGCGGACGGCCTCCACCGTGGAGAGGGGGCAGTCACAGGCTCTGCGGGTCTCCGAGTTGCTGTTCCGCTGCAGCCTTGCTCCCGAGCGGCCAAAATACATCTGAAAGGCAGCGTCTGTGCTGGGTCATGTGACTACCAATAACTCATTTAGTCTCCAGGAGGCCTCTCTGAACAGGCAATTCAACTCAGCATCACACTGCAACACAACTCAGCATCACACTGCAGACAGCAGGCTAGGCTAAATACTATAAAGGGCTGTTGTCAGTTTAATTATTTACTTTTTCAACTTCTATTATTCTTTTCATTTTTGCTCTCCTTTATGCTGAGCGATACCGGTATAGGCAAGCCTTTATTTTTTCCATTAATGCCCAGGTCAGGCAAGACAAGGGGCTGTATTTTGCACCCTGGTGCATGGCGTAAAACTCATTTTCCACCCGCGCAAAGTTTAATTCCTTATTTTGCACATTTATTTTTTTAAACAATGCGGCCGGGGTGTGGCAATTAACAACTTAGGGAGTGGCTTAGCGCATTGTCTAAAAATCTCTATTGTACACCTGGTCAGAAGTCTGTATACTTCTGTTAATATATGTTATTTTAGAGCGCATTGTCAACAGTCATATTGGCGGGTGCACAACGCACCATCCTTCTATCATCCATGAACGCACACCAGCGCACGTCCATGCAAAACATTACAAATTGCACGATTACAATGGGAAACAAAATTAGAATAAAATATTACAAAATACTGTACATCTCATGATGAGTAGTTATTCACCATCATTTGCAAATTAGTAATGACAGTTAAAGGAGAATTCCGGTGTGATATTGACCTAAAGTGTGTTGAAACATGATACCGAGTGTGAACGTATGTCTCATAGCCCATCTCGGCTTGTCCCCTGCACTCCAAAATCTGGCGCTAGTTAGCCGATGCTACCAACAGCTTTTTCAATGGTGGTGCTTTGGCATCGAGCTAGCCATGCAAATAAATCACTGTTTTACACCATTTACGAGGCTCAATGTATCTCCACACTTCATTAGTAGACTTCCGAGGGCCCTGACATTTAAAACGAGACATTGAGAACTTTGAAAAAGCAGTGGTAGTTTACTTACAAGATGATTTATACAGACAGTATCTTCACGAAGTTTAGAGTTTGCAGCCATCTTGAATTTAGTCACGATAAGTCGAGCGACGAGTAAGAATGAACAGGTATGATAAGGGATCAGATTCCAAAAATAATTCAGTGGAAATGCATGGATTCCAGTTGCTGCTACAAGAAACTGGAATCCATGCATTTCCACTGAATTATTTTATAATTAGTGCGTCTTCAGCTGTGTAATGTCACGAGAAATAAGCAACTCCTCTGCAGGATAAATGTTTTTTTATCCAGTCATTTGAGCAATATTAGGGTAAGTGTTGCTTTTTTCAGCCTATGTTTTCGATGGTAACCCATTGTCAGTCAATAGTGAAAGTAACTGCATATAACTGTCTTGTCGCTGACTGACACCATGGTGAAGTTAGTTTCACTTTGCCAATGAGTTCAAATAATAGAGCAGTGGTTCTCAAATGGGGGTACGCGTACCCCTGGGGGTACGTTAAGGCACTCCAGGGGATACGTGAGATTTTAAAATATACATATATTTAAAAAGTAGAATCCATGCAAAAATACTTTTAAAACAATTATTTAATAAATATTTTAGAAAAATATAAAGTTCATAAAATTAATTTTATATTTCAGTAAGCTATTCAATTTCATTATCCTAAAAACCCAGAGTCCCCCCCATACCAGGATGGTTCGACCCAACCTGTCACATGCCACCCGCCATCTCCTGTCAATCAATGTCAAAACTCAAATAGGGTGACCAGACGTCCCGAAAAATTCGGGACAGTCCCGATATCCAAGCAGTTGTCCCGAATCCCGAATCCTGCCCTAATTGTCCCGAAAATTAAACTCAATCAGAATACTCAGTAGTTATTTTCTGATAAACATTAAAAACTGTCCGTAGAGAGGTTGAGTCGACTGCATGCAGCCCCCGACGGAAGCTAAGTGTCTGGATGCAGCCCCGGCTACTTTGTTTCTTTTTTGACGTTCTATAATTAGGCGCGAATATGCACTGATTTTAGCTCATTTTCATTCATTCCTTGAATGAACCCCAACACGCCGCTAAAAAGCAAAAGCGTCTATGCAGGTACCGGGAGGAGTGGGTGAAGGTACCCGTGGATTGACAAAGCCTTAAGCGACGAGATGAAAGCATTCTGCAAAGTGTGTAGAAGAGAGTTTGGTGTTTCTCACGGAGGGGAGGAGTCATGTGTGCAAAAAAAATATGTTCGGCCTAATGTCTGATGTCGTTTTAACATAGCCTAATCTACTTAATCTATACTTAATCTAACAATTATTTTGTATTCTTACTTAATGACCCATAGTTTTGGCAAGGCTTGTTATTAGCGTTAGGGTATTATCCTTATCCTGAAAGGTCTGATTTGCACTGTTACGCAGTCATTGTTTTTTTTTTTTTTTCACAATGACTGTGAGGCAGACTTGATGTTTGAATAAAAATGTGTTTTGGTACAGGTTTGAAAATTCAATTTCTTTTATAATCTTGTCTATGTAGGCCTACAACCCCCCCCCACCCCGCGAAAAAAAAAAAAGCGCCCCGAATTTCAGCCAATCTCATCTGGTCACCCTAAACTCAAACGATGGAGTCGTGGTTGAGGTGTAGCGGTAATTCGAGCTGGTTAGGGGGTACTTGGCTGTAAAAATATTTCACAGGGTGTACATCACTGAAAAAAGGTTGAGAAACACTGTAATAGAGGAGCGCAAATGCGTGAAGGCTATGCTAGGTTTTAGTAAAGCATGGTTTAGTGGAATGACTATTCCATACAGTCTCGCAAGCAGCCTCCTTCAAATGTGCTGTTGAATGTCAAAATACCGATGCATTTATTTGACATTGCGCTTTGCGCCGTTAAAGGGAATGACAGATGTCATTCTTATTGGTTTAAATGATGTTACGCCCCAAACACACCCATGACTGATTAAAAAGCCTAAGAACACCTTGTTGCGCCATGCGCTCGACGTTTGATAACGAAAACCCTCCCATGTGTGGACTGGACATCCTACTAAATTTGAATAAGCTTTTGACGAGTGACGATGCACTTTTGACTGTCATGATGGGGCCCAAATAATCAAGCACTGGCAAGCACACAAAGTACACAGCATAGTAAAAACATACAAAGCAATTGGCAACATAGATCAATGTACTGCAAAGAGTCTGGAAAATAAAGGGTAGCCTAACCGCCTAGAGAGAGAAAAAGTGGCTCTTCCCAGTGCCCAGGGCTCTACAGTGCGCCCATTTCACTCGCACATGCGAGTAAAAATAATTGCGTGCGAGTGCAAAAAAATATTTAGGCGCACTGGTGCGAATGACTTCTAGCCAAGTCAATGTTTGCCTACAAAATACACCGCAACATCGCAAAACATTACTGGTGCGAACCATAAAATCATGTCGCCAATATAGCATAAAAACTACACCTCCCATCAACGTTAGCAGTTTTCGCGTTGTGACTAGCCAGCCAAGATACCAAGTAGGCTAGAACTAATTTCTTCAATCCACCGAATTCATCGGATATATGAGGAACAGGATAAGATTCTGAGAATGCAATGAGAGAAGGAAAAGGTAACATGCATTTTAGCCCAGTTGATGTATTGGGTGCAATATGCATAATATAGCTGTAGCGAACAGTCACAAAAGTAGCCTCCCATAATAGTCTCCCGTTTTCTTCAAAGAGAGAACGCTACAGACAACTCCAGGCATCCATGCATGCTTGTTTGTTTTACACCGAATACAAGCTAAAGTGCAAAACGAAAGTATGCATAGGCCTACCATTTGACAACTGCCCCCATCAATGCAGATATTTCAAATAGATATAAATATCACTGATTAGACCATGTTGGGTTTTGTGGAAGAGAAAATTCACGGTTTTAGTAGTAGGCCTAGTATTGGGCAGTATGCAGTCAGAGGTCACCCATGGGCATATTAGGATTAGCTACAGGTGGATTCACAAATAAATAAATTGGCCTAGGGACCTACATTTGACAGGATAGCCTACTTCAGGCTATATGCAAATATGGCAATGCATTATATTATTTTACATTAACAAAATGTAGAAAAATAGACCGGACTGAAAATGAAGTATGCACTGATGTTCTTTAACTGTTGGCTGCAGTGTAAAGTTACATTATGTGTAAGTTAAGTATAGAACTGACTGTGCCTCCAGATTTTTGTCTGTGCTCCTAAATTGTTTAACTTGGGCGCACAAGTGTTCCTGGAAAAAAATGTTAGTGTAGAGCCCTGCCAGTGCCTGCCAGTGCCTGCTAATGGGTTTGGTGGAGGGCTATACATTAGCTTTTATGCTAGGAGATTAGCCTAGATGATTGGGTATTTATGAAGTGCTCCATTACTAAAGCCTGTTGTGACAGTTGTAAGCTCATCTAAACAGTCTAAGGTACCGCTGAGGTCATATTCATGTCATCACACAACAGGAAGGATAACAAAGGGCAGACGGATGAGACAGGAAGGTGATTGTTGATCATGTACGACTAACTGCTATTGTCTCCTGTTTTGAAAATATGAGAAGAATTTATTTGAATATGACAAGAATTGAACTACTTAAAATATGCTGCACAATATTCAGAATTCAAGATACAAAAAATCAGTTTACACTATCATGTTAATTCTAATATTCTGACATTCTGCCAGCTAAAGATACTACAAGGTGAACACTACTTAATTGTCCAGTGAAATGGGTGACAGGACAGCATGTAGGCCAGACTACTAAACAAATAAAAATCTTGCCTCTGATCCAACTTTTAATCCAACCTCAAGAGCCCGTCTCTTTGTTGTCACCACTAGTGTGCCCCATAAGTCATGCTTGCCTCTATTTGGAATAGACCTCGATCCGCCTTTCAACCTAGCCGCCACACAGTCAACAACAGAGCTGCCAGCTCAGTACAGCTTCACCTTACTCAGTGTCACCACGTTGCATAACCTCTGTTGTGACTCAACTGCCACACTAACAAGACTGTGCAGATGGAAGTGCATGACAATTAGCGTCATGTTGACTATGAGAATACCACGGATATAAACGAGTGTGTACTAATGTGTAATGTTACCGCAGGTGAGAGAGAGAGAGATGCAGTTCTGTCTGAGCATGCAGCACTGCTTTCTACGGTCATGTAGAATTCTGATCAACTGAGCCAAACTCAGAATGATTTTGACAAAGTGAAAGAACACTGAAGAAGTATAGCTTTAATGCACACCTGAGCATTGGTTCATGAAACAAGCTAACGTAACATGTTGCTGTTCAGCTTTTATACCCCTTGAAGTCATCATTGACCTGAGACCATCTGCCCAGGTCACCTCTGACCCTTAGTAATAGCGCTGTTTGTTTTCACTTAAACCATTCTTCTGTTTCCATATACTAATGATACTAACCATTCTTCTGTTTCCATACACTAAGGATACTACATAATTCAGTTTCACAAAATAATAATGTTACACAAAATAAAGATACTACATAAAAGATACTACACTACATGCACGCACACAGGCACACACAGTGAGAGCATGTCTTGGATGCGTCTCACCTGGTCTCTCCAGGAACCAGACTGGAAAAACTGGTTAGGGAGAGCATAGCCTAAGCCCTGCGGACGAACACCAGGGAGGAGCAACCCAGTCAGACAGACTATGTCAGGGCAGATACACAGGCAAAGAGGAGAGAGAGAGAGAGAGAGAGAGAGAGAGAGAGAGAGAGAGAGAGAGAGAGAGAGAGAGAGAGAGAGAGAGAGAGAGAGAGAGAGAGAGAGAGAGAGAGAGAGAGAGAGAGAGAGAGGGAGAGAGAGGGAGAGAGGGGGAGAGAGGTGAAGGGTGAAAGTATGATAGGGAGTGAGAGACAGAGAGAGAGGAAGAGGGGAAAAATAAAATAAAAATGGTGAAGGGTGAGAACAGAGGGAGGGACAGAGAGAGAGAGGGAGAGAGAAAGAAGGAATACAAGAGAAACAGTGAGAGAAAAACTGACAACGAGAGAAAGAAAGAATGGCTAAGGGAGAGAAAATGAGATATGACAAAAGACAGAGGTATAGGACCATGGGAGGAAAAAGCACTGGGCAGCCTGGGCCACTATAAAGAACTTTATCAATGTGAAGACAAACAGTGCTCTTATTCGGACAATGGGTGTTGGAGTGTGGGTGTGCGCACTCAGCCCTCAGTCACAAACTTGACACAGATCTGCTTGGCAGCATGCTCAGACATACCAAGAACACGGAAACTACTACAACCACTATTCCCTCTCAAAACAGCCTGACGAGATCCATCACAATCCACAAACATTATGGGAGACAAAAAAATTAGGATACATCTTCGGAATGATTAGACCAACAGTCTGGGCTTAAGGCAAAGCCACTATATACAATTGTCCATTTTCAACTACTAAATGTCCCAGTGCACGCCTTAACGTTATTAACTGAAATTAACGTTAACCCGTAATGATCACCTGAAAGACAGGATTTTAATGGAAACATTAATAAACTAGGCAATCCAGCAGTAGCCATGGACTGCTGCCACAATCTTCAGAGTCTGTTTAGAGCGGCGTAGAGTCAGTGTAGTGGGCTTGTGCAGAGCGGCCTCGAAGCGACAGGCCTCCTTTCTCCCCCTCCTTGCCCTGACATCACTCACAAGGGACACAGAACAATAAACAAACGGAGTTCAGGCAGTTCAGGCGGCCCTGCTTCGGCCCACTGCGGTGGAGATGCCACCCATTCCGTACTGGCACTGACACTGGCGTGCCAAGGACGGGGCATTGGACGAGTCAGCTAGTGAAGGATGCATGTTTTTAGACTGTCCAGCAACTTTTCAACAAACTCCTTTACCAGTTTCAGTCTTTTCATGCATGTGAATCCGTTCTTGTGAAAGATGGTGGACCTTCCCGATTACTCAAAATAAGGAGGACTATGGGTGTAAAGATACATCAAATCCATGGTTTGGTTTATATCTTGATTCTTTTTTGCCACGGTTTAGTTTCTACCTTGGTTTTCTTTTTTTGGGGGTGGTGGAAATGAAACTGAGAGCTCAAAGGACTATCTGTATTTGAATCTTTGGGGCTGGGGAGGGGTGTGTATTGCCATTCTGTCTTCTCGAACCAAAACACAAGATCATGGATGGTTGTTTCACAATTCTGGTTGTGGTATGCATATTGTTACAGGCCTAAGTTACGTTCGGACTAGGTGTATTTTTTTCGCAGCTGCCGGCGTCCGTTTTACATTATAATCCTATGGAGTAGACTGTGTTTTCAAAAAAGTCTTTAGCTTCATTTAAAATGTAATTGCGGGCGTCTTTTTCTGCAGCTCAGAGCTGTTTTTAAAGTTGAGAAATTTTCAACTTCTAGCGGTAAAACGCCCTACGTCAACCTGTTTTTTGACAGCTGACCAATCACAAGCTGATAACCGGAAAAAAACCCCGCTTTTTGGAAGAAAGACAATGGCAGATTTTTAAAAACAAAATCTGAAAAAGCGGTATGCACAACTTCTCTTGTCAAAAAAAGAAGTCAAGTCTGAACATACCCCAAGGCAGAACTAGGACCATGGGTAGGCACAGGAGCCTTCACTGACAGTAGGCACATATGGAGCTCTTTTAAACCATTCTAAAACATTATAAAAGATTAAGATAAGATTAAGATATAAAAGATATAAAAGACTGAATTACCCATTTAGATTAACTGTAGTGTATAAGTGAACCATGTGTTGGAAAGTATTATTACAGGTCATTAAGAGAGGGCAAAACCTAATGTCCAGGAGTTATGAAATCACTGGATTTAGGCTAATCACATTCACAGGCTTTGCCTAAATGCACTCCAGAGAGTCATTGCATTGCTGTCATGGTTTCACAATAGTGTACACTCAGACACCAACAGAGCACATGAAAAGAACCCGGTGCCACCTCACCTTCCAGTGCTGTTGCCATGGCCGGCTCTCACCACGTACAAACACAAACAGAGCTAGATGGGGGCAGCGAGGTGGACCGCCTCACATGTTGCTGCTTTACTTTAACTTTGCTTTAGGCCTGAAGGTCTGCAACCTAAACGTTAGTGATGATGACTGATCAGCACAGCAAGGAATTCAAGGTACACATACACACAGACACACACCTCTATTTGGGCATGGCAATATCATGCGTGTTTGAAGTATTTGCTTAATTCTGTGTACAGCTTATCTGCTTGCCTCTTCCTCCACCCTTCTGCATTTCTATCCCTCAGCCCGGCCAGTCTCCAGCAGACGAGTACCTGATCCTAAGCTGGGTTTAGCTTATGGTTTCTTCCTGGTAAAAAGGGGGCTTTCCCTCGCCACTGTTGCACTGTGCTTGCTCTAATAAGACAAGGTCTAGGACTATGCAATGTGCTTTGAGACAATATTTGTCTATTGTGAGTGGTGCTATATAAATTCCTAAAGCTCAACTGAATAATCTGCCCTGGTAGTGAAACTGACCTGGGAACAGGTGGCTAGGTTAGCGGGCAGCTGCTTGCTCCCAACAGACAAGACAAGACAAGACAAGACAGCAGAGATTGGGAACAGCTGACTCACAATTGTAGATTGGGCAGAAAATGGCCAGAACTGAGGAAAAAGCTCCAAGGCTAACCAAACTGTTGAGTGTGTTCTAACACAATGTATACACACTTTTCACAAAAGTTTTCAAAATGGATCTTTGAAATCTATGAAAAATTAAGGATATCATTAACATAAATCTGTGAAATTATTGTTGTGAGACAACCTAAAATATCAACGTAAATGTTGTGAGACAACCTAAAATATCAACGTAAGCCTCGATGTGTGACTTCCAATTATGAGAGCCAGAAAAAAAACACACACAGGCTGAAACACGCCGTCCCAGTGAGAAGTGAAACAAATGCCCCCTGAAGAGCTTCCCTTTAGGATAAAACTCACATCCCGTCTCTGTGGGATCCAACAGGTTCAGTTACCCAGCTATGTACTTCTGGGTATAGACCCTTTCAACAAGGTAAACAAAAACAATGCTTGAACATTCTATTTGGGCCCCAATCTACTTCCTCTGCATTAAGATAACATATGGAATGTTAAAACGGAAGTCTTGTGGGGCCAACTATGATGCTGATAATGGAACTCTCTTGAAAGGGTCTATTCAAGATCAATTGTTTATGAGGTTGATTGCTCTGTGCGATCATGATCGCTTTCAAGCTATCCATGCAGCCACTCCAGTGTTTCCCACAGAATTAGATTCAATTTGTGGCGGTAGCTGACTTGGACAACGGGGGGGGGGGGGTATTAAGATCGTCTTGGTAGTGTATAGGTCTAATTGAGTGCCTGTCATTTTAAGACGTTTGAGGGAACCCTTGCAATTGTAACACATTTGAAAGGCTGCTGATGTGTGGATGCAATTTCTAACGTTTTCTACATAGTTAAAATAAAGGTTCACGTACTTCTCCTTGGGACAAGCACTTTTGAATTTTGGAAAACACTTTTCCATTTACATCGGGATTTTTTGCAAACATTCAGTGTCAGAGTCAATAAAATGAGCCCTGCAACGAAATTGACAAGCAGCTGTAAATAGGCTAAGCATGCTAAATTCGACATCCAAACAGTATTCTAACGTTAGCTTTGAGATACTGCTTGATTTCATAACTTAACTTAGTAGGCTACATTGAAGAGACTAAACTATGTTGTGATAAGACCTTAGCAGAGTTCACTTCAATGCAGCAGTTTTGAACAAATTTGCGCAGCATGGTCACGATGCTAAGCGGATTTAATAGCAATTTAGCCAGACGTCTTCTATGCAATGCTTCTATGTGGCAACAACAATCCTTCAACAATCGTGAATATTTAGTTAAATGCACATGCAGAGGAGTGGCAGCGGGCTACCAGAGAGAGCGGGGCGGGGCAAGGAAAGGCTGCGTGCATAAAAAGCGCAGCTCAATGGCAATGCAAGGATTTGACCTTATATTTAATTTAAATTAAATTAAAACATAGAATATTAATCTGTGGCGGCCAATTTTTATTTTGTGGCGCCCCGCCACAGATTAGTCAATGTATGGGAAACACTGCACTCTGAGAAACCATTGGCACAACAACAACAACAACCACCACCACCACCACTAAGGGGTACATATATCTAGATAATTTTATAAACTCATATTTTTTTTGTCTTGGTAGGCTTTTGTACATTTTAATCACTAAGCTTACTTAAGCTTAGCGACATAACGTGTGGATAACTGATAATTCATCTCCATGTCATATTGTAGGCCTATCATACTGTGTTGTGATCCTGCTGTTTTCCCAACCCTGTTGTCACTTCCAACAAACTGATAAACTAACACACTGGTCTTATGTCTCCTTCCATTCATGGGGGGGGGGGGGGGGGGGGGGGGACACAATGCAGACGAGTAGACGAGTTTACTCTAGTCTACATCATCAACCTTGGGGTCGGGACCTGTCACCTGAAATTCAAATGGGGTTGGCTGAGATATTGGGTTCTTACAATTGACCAGTACATTACATAAAAATATATACATTAAATAAAATAATAATAAAAACATTATATCCAAGTTAAGTAAGTAATTGGATTCTTCATTACAATCTAGCTATGTAAGCTAAAAATAAACGTAGACATCCCGCATGAGATCATGGGTAACAATGCTTGATCAACCTTTCAAACAAAGTAGCAAAACAACCAGGCAAGTTAGTCAAACAAACCATTTAGCTTGCTAGGACATTTGGGTATACAGCTCTCAACTGGATGTGACAGCAGAGATGAGATGCACTCTCTCACAAGAATGATTGGGGTTGCCAACGTTTTGTGACATCAAAATAGGGTCACCTGTCAAAAAAGGTTTGGAACCCCTGTGTAAATGTAGCCTGGCGAGCCAGACCCACATTAAAATGTAGGGTCTGGGCACTCACCGTTCACAGTGCTCAGTCCGAGGGGCTGGATAATCAGTTGTCTTTCAAATTCCCTCTGCACGCAATAGGATATTTGTTTTCAAGTAGCAGGGAATTCAAGCCAAACCGTTGCAACTCTGCCATCAATCATTATGTTAAGCCCACCAAACGACTCTATATATGATTTCAATGTCCTGATTAAGTTTCGATTTCTGGAGCTCACAAGCCAACGGAGAGTTGCTAGACTAGCCGCTAGGGGCGCGTCTAGATTTCTAGGCTAGTGTAAATGCGATTAAAAAAAGAAACGCATGAAAAAAAGTCAGTTTAAAAAAGAATCTAGATGTAAACAAGCTCTAATACAGTAAGTAGTACTTTGAAAAGTGCTATAAAAATAAAGATGATTATTATTAGCAGTATTATTATTATTATTATTATTATTATTATTATTATTATATGACTACTACTACTATTATTATTATTAACTAGATGTATCACAGAGCGGTACAAAATATGACCGCCGCCCAGTCCAGCACATTTTTTCCACAAAAATAAATCACGCTGAAAGGCATACATGATTCTAACTAAATTGCATTATCCACACTGAATTCTCACTGGTATCTGCTAGACAACAAGTACCAAAACATGATTAGTTCATAGATTTCACATGTAAAATTCATTTTATACAACCCCACCCCCATCTTGCCTGTTCATTATTCTGAGAAATTCTTGAATTGTGTGCATGTGTATGTGTGCGTGTACATGTTTATGTTTATATGTGTGTGTGTGTGTGTGTGTGTGTGTGTGTGCCTGCGTGTGCATGTGCATGCATGCATGCATGCGTACATATGTCTACTGTGTGAGTATGTGTCATACGTATGATTACTGTGAATGTATGTGTGTGCGTTTGTATCTGTTTATGCACATGTGTGCATATGGAATGGGTTAACATGACCCCTGGAGGCAAACATATGGAAAAAATTGGTCATCCTAGGCCCTACGGTTCTCAAGATATTCACAGAAAACTGTGTCTGCCCTACCCTCCTTTTGGGGGGGGTCCAGTCCAGCAGGGGGGGCTACAGATCAAAACGAAAAACGATGGTTCCATGCTATCCATGTGGGGTTACATGCCCACCAAGTTTCGTGTAACCCGGTCTTTCAGTGTCCCAGGAATCCTTGTTGGTGTACGGTCACTAAATGTACACATAAATTATTTTATTGTAAGGCCCCCCATGAACGAAAGTTCACAAAACTTGGCATGCTTTCGGAGGGTGTCATAATGATCCTACACTTTCAATTTCGTACAGTTTTGACCATGTCAGCCAGAGATATTGTGATGAAAACACTTAATTTTTTGCTTTTTCATTTTTAACTAGGTGGCGCTATACATGAAATAAGTGGTAATGGGATGGGTTGACATGCCCCCTATAGACCAACATGCAAAAAAAAGGTGGACCTCCTAGGCCCTACGGTTCTCGAGATATTCACAGAAAACTGTCTCCGGCAACCTACAGGCCAGTTGGTGTATAGTAACATAAATTAATTTATTGTGTGGCCCCCCATGAACGAAATTCCACGAAACTTGGCGTGCATTCAGAGGGTGTCAATGATCCTACACTTCCAATTTTGTGCAGTTTTGACTATGTTAGGTCACAGATACCTGTGATTACAACACCTCATTTTTACTTTTTTGTGTTTAACTAGGTGGCGCTATACAGGAAATGAGTGGTTATGGAATGGGTTGACATGGCCCCTTGAGATCAACATACAAAAAAAAGGTCCTCCTAAACCCTACGGTTCTCGAGATATTCACAGAAAACTGTGTCTGCCTTACCCTCCTTTCGGGGGTCCAGTCCAGCGGGGGGGCTACAGATCAAAACGAAAAACGATGGTTCCATGCTATCCATGTGGGGTTACATGCCCACCAAGTTTTGTGTACCCCGGTCTTTCAGTGTCCCGGGAATCCTTGACGGAAATTTGGACATGCGAAAAAGAAAAAGAAAAAAAAAAAAAAACTGACTAAACCTATATGTCCGCCCCTTCGCTGCGCGGCGGTCATAATAATAATGATACATTATTGAACATTATTGCTATTATAAGTTAGCCTGACGAGCCAGACCCACATTAAAATGTAGGGTCTGGGCACTCACCGTTCGTAGTGCTCAGTCCGAGGGGCGGTTGTAATCGGTTGTCTTTCAAATTCCCTCTGCACACAATAGGACAGCGTTATGAGTCCCATGCGTTTCCAAACAGCGGAGCTAGTTGGCTAGTTCAAACTTTTGCCAACTTAATAAAAGCTTAACTCGTGTCTCACTGTTTGCCAACAGCAACATCCATCTTATTTGTTTTCAAGTAGCAGGGAATTCAAGCCAAACCGTTGCAACTCTGCCATCAATCATTATGTTAAGCCCACCTAACGACGCTATACACGATTTGATTGGCCTGATAGAAGTTTAATTTTTCGAGCTCACAAGCCAACGGAGAGTTGCTAGACTAGCCTTGGCAGCAAATGTAATTTGCTGCCGCTAGGGTGCGTCTAGATTTCTAGGCTAATTAGAAGTTCAAAACTGCCAAGAAACCAACAAAGGCTCAGCACAAGGCAAAGCAAAGAGTACAGCCAGAGCCCGTCTACGGAGAGCCTCCCCACTCTCTATTAATCCCATACAAACCGAATTTGGCTGCAGTCCACCAGAGTTCACCTAGATGGCGATCAAGGGCAAGTCCAAAATACATGGGGTCCTATGGAGCTACATGGCTACATTTATTGTTTTCACCTATTTAACAACTGAACTCAGATTTTATTTTATTTTTCGCAAAATGGATATGGATTATCAATCAAAAGTGAAATAATCCGGGAGTCATGTCCTTTCGTTTTCTTACAGGTTGGGTCGTTGTTGCCCATAACACGCTAGCATTGATGCTATACTATGCTATGATCATGCTAATGAATGACGTCATTGACACGTTTGAAAGGCTTTTTAGAACAATTAAGTGTCTTTAAAAAATATAATACTCAACCAAGTGTATTGTCTTTGCCTCCCCTTTCGAATACAATATTCAAATTACTTGAAAAAACATTATATCCCGAGAAAAGTGGATTTTGAGGGGTACAGCTCCATAGACCTCCATTCATTCTGGACTCGCCCGCGAGCGCCCCTAGATGCAGTACCACACCGGAAGAGTTCCGAGAGTGAAGGTTCTCCCCTTATTAGACATTCTCTGGTACAGTTCACTTTATTTGAACAAAAGGCTCGTCCTCAACGCTGCTGGGTTCAGAGGCCTGTGACTCAGTAGCTCTAACCACTTTTGCACATGTGGCTACCTCCCCTGCATTATGGTCCAAATATGATTATGTAAACATCAAATGTAATTACGAAGTCACCTGATCTGGCTATCAGCACGGGCTACACACAGAGAGCGTGTTCTGATAATGCTTGTTTTTAATCTACGCAGATCAGATTGCTCTGACACATTTGCCGTGTCAGGTGAGTGGCCGCGCAGTTACCTTTTCTGACTGAACAGAGAGTTCTGACGGTTGAAGGCAACAATAGGCTACATCAGGTTGTCCAGAGAAACTTACACAAGAACCTTCCATACAGCTCCACGTGTTTTGACCAATGCAATCTGACAACACTCAAAATCCAATATCAACGTCTAGAATATACAGTCATCTATCAGCTCTAGAGAAGATAAAGGAAGGAGCATTGCTCTGATAATCTTCAGCAAGGAAAACGCTTCAGGGACAAGGGGTCCCGTCAACCATTAACCACATTACACATCATTACATCTGCTTCATGGACCTGAGAACTCATCTGACACACACATCTGTGATTTAAGAGGGTTGTCCTTAGCATCAGTCGACCAGCTAGAACGCTGAAGAGAAATTCAGTCACCATGGCACAGAGTCCCTAAGGCCAAAGCCATCCAGCTTCAAAAATAAAAGTCAAATAAATATGTAAAGCGAAACAAAACCGGAATAGACAGAGGAGGAGTGCAAAACTAAATATAATCTATAGGGCTAAGAGAAAAACAAATGAAATCGATCAATCGATGAAGGTCAATCAGTCCAAGCAAAGTGCTGCGGGAAAACCTGAAATAGTAGCCGAGCCAACACTCCATGTGATGGAAAGAGAAGCACCAGTGAGCCCTTATGAGTTACCTAGCAACTGAGGCAGCACAAGCCTTTGTGTACAGGGCGACACACACACACGTTGAGAAGAGATTAAGATGATTGGTAAAAGTGAGTCATGATGTGATGAGTTGCTGAATGTTGCTACCGGACATCAATCTGAAACCTGAGACCTCTCAGGTCACCATCTCATACGGAGACCCAATTCCCACGCATCACACATCCAAATGTGCTTAGTCACCGTGGCCAGGACAGCACGTTGCCACTTTGTAAACATACTGTGGGAGTTGATCAGGTGCACCCACTGACTAAGAAACAGTTAGTTACACGACACTGGAGCCCAAATTACGACAACATCCATTCCTAGAAAAAGCAACACTTTTATTGCCTATGTTGACAGTGTTGACTCGCTGACATATAGCCGAGCATAAATAGAGGACTTGCTATGGACTTGTGATAAGTAGAGAGGACAGTGAGGGTCACTCGAAGCTAGAGGTGGGAACCTGATGGATTAAAGCTTGTTACTGGCTCTTGTGTGTGAACTCATGAGTGGAGATGGATATGAACGCTATGTAATGCTACGCTGATGACCCTGGCAGTCTGCCTGTCTGTCATTGTCCACAGTATGTCTGTGGATAAAAAGCACGGCGTGAATATTTTAAGATGTTCAAGAATGGGCACTCTAAATTAAGCATGAGAGAAATCCACACCCTCAAGAGCAAGGAAAAAATGCTTCAATCCATGATCTGAAAATCAGCTCAACGATATTTTGAAATAATGACGAAGAATAGTGATTAGATGTTACTTTTAACTTGGGCCTATATGCAGATGGCTACACAATTTTAACATGACTTCCAACTACTCCCAGGTACCCATGCCAGCCACAAGTCTGAACAGGGATCTTTGTCAGGTTTCCGGTTTCTAGGTAAAATACCATCATGCTGCAAACAGGGTTTCAAATGCTAAACGTTTGTTTCGCAAATCAATCGCAGTCATTTAGTGGAGAGTTCTTCAGGATTACAATCAGGATGCTCTCGACCGAGACAAAAGGATTGACACTAATCTCCAGATTATTATGATACAACACTCTGCCTAACATTATATCATCTTGTAAAGCAACGTTAGTAATAATAATGTTGTACATAACAGAACACACTGGAGAAATGAACAAAACAGGGGTTAAACACAAATGTGTGAATATAGCGGCCTAACGACTCACTTCAATGACCAACTGCACGGGTGAGCCTTGCAGTCATTGGCTAACTCAAAACAGCAGGACCATTCCATCTCCAAAATCATCCATTCATGAATTCAAAATTGCCGGAAAAAGAACAGAGATTTTTCAACATCGAACAGAGATTTTTACTTCTGGTCGAAGCCGCAGGAAGTTTTCTGGTTCCCCCTTTCAGCACTTGTCAGTAGCTAACGTCATGCCGCCAAGAAGACTGATTGCCAACTACTTGGCCCCAACCATGCAGGATGCTAAAAGACATACGCCTATGGTCACCCCCAGAGATGGAAATGTAGAACTAAGAGGCTACGGTTCAAAAAATAAATCGCATAACACACACACCAAAAGGTCAATCAACACTACATCCAATCAAGTACATTTTGTTTTATATTAGTCTAAAATGTACATCGCCATACGAACGTTATTACGATATAAAACTCGATTTGCGAGGAGATGCATTTCAAGCAAACACATCTAACGTTAGCAGGATATTTGTGGCCAGATAATTTAGACATTAAATTAGCGTTAGTCTAGCGTTAGCTAAATATAAGTACACAATGTACAAACAGCCATGTACACAATAATACCCAATTTTACAAATGCAAGTTGGATAGGGCATTGCTGTTTGCCACCTGCGATTAGCCAACGTTACAGCTAATCTTTACCAAATGAAAACTGCTTGGGCAATGTTAGAAGTGACGTTAGCTACCACCACAGAATCAATGTAAATGAGCTTGAACAGATCAAGTGCAACAGTGTCATTACAGAAAACTGAGGTTAATGCTACCAATACATATGCCCCATAACCAACCTAACTGTTTGCCTATCCTTGTAATGTGACAAACCGGTGTACATATGGTTGTAACATTTGTTAGCTGCACATAGCTAACGTTACATACAGAACTTCACAAGTATAATTCGGCGTCCCCCCCCACACACACACACACACAATACTTAACACCAACGGTACCAACCAGTTTGGGTATTGGCATCCATAATAAGGGCATTACAGAAAATATCTAGCATTATCGTGTTTGACAATTACTGTAAGGTAAGGCCAGAGCAGCAACTGCTGTGCCATGACAGGTGGCTAAATTAGAAGCTAGCCAGTTTGCTGGTGGTTGGTTCACGTTCTGATTCCCGAGACAATCCAGCGAGCTAGTCAGCTCCTAACGTTAGCGGCAGCAATAGCCAATATTTTCCATTAAATATACAACCAAAGGCCAGCATATATCTAATATACTTTCAAATTGACAATAACACCATTGACGAATATTCGATTCAATCACTTGTTTTTGGATGTCCCATCAGAAACAATAACGTCAGCTATCACTAGCTAAAGCAGCTAACTAGACTAGTATCTATCTTGCCAGCTTTTCAATCGAACCAAGGCAGCCGAAAACCAACCGCACAGGCTGGCTTCGCACAATTGCAACGCTGTAACTTTGAACGTAGATACATTACCTGGCGGAGAACTGCAATGATTTTTCAATCCTCTCCACAGTGTATATACAGTAACGATATTTGTCTAAAGTGTTTCCAAAGCTAAACATAATAAACCCGCTCAACATTAGTCCATGAGAGACTTGTCCATTACCTCTCTGTTTATCGCCCGCTGTCAATCCAACCACACCGCCTGCGTTGTGCAGCAGCAGGATTTTGACCATACAGATGAACTAACGTCAGCTCTCATACAGTGAATGTTCCGGAAGTTATCTGCCCCCCTGTGGCCGATGAATCCAGTGATTTGTTTTCAGGAATTCAGATAAAACATATCTGAAGAATGTCCTTTAAGCATTTGGCTGTCACAAGGCTTTCATCATCAGAGCACAAGTATTAATTGAAATGCAGGGTAGAGAAACTGAATTAATTCCCTTTATTAACTCAGTTGTTTTAATTTCTATCGTAACCCCTCTTTTTACTTTTAATATTCTTTAGAACATGGCATTCCACCTGCTTTAATATGTGCATCTGTTCACTTGCATACATCTTAATCTGAGAGCATTCTGTGATTTAATGTCTAATACGGAATTTAAGCATTGTCGCATACTTATGACGTCAACTTGACATTGGCAAAGCATGAAGTGCTGAGACGAGGTAACGTGAAATGATACAATAGGTTTTATTCTTGTGTTTGTAAAAGATTAAAACCAACAAACAGATTTTCAACTATTTGTCTATTATATTTACAATTGTTTCAACTTCTATGAAGGATGCATATGACGTGTTTACCTTTCGGTGCATCAAACTAGACCAAAGAACCTAACCGAGGGTTTGCTAGGGTCGTCTAGCTAGCTAGCTAGCTAGCTAACAAATTATTTTACCTCTTAAAATACCGGATGTTACAGTGCTCTTCCATATTATTTCCTTTCTAACTATTTCACAGGAGCGATGGCATTATTAAGATCGATTGGAGTGGTACTCTGCGACTTGGCATCAGGGGCTCAGCACAAAGCTTTTAGGTAAGTGGACACTTACTGCTACAAGGTCTTCATTCTTTTTTGTTGTTATAGGATGATTACACTGTCCTTCAGTCTTTAGACTTATGTTACTGTTGTTGAATGTATGTGACGTGATATTTGTGACACTGTGTTGTAAGTTATGTAGCTATTATTTTATTTAGGAAGAGAGCTTTTAATCAGAGAATGAATGCATGTGGTCAAATAAGGTACAGTCTAGTAATGTTGGAATTTGAATACATTCATGTCAATTGAGTTATAGGCATTTAAAACTCGTGGTAATTTATTCAAACGTTGTGGAGTGACAAGATAGTTGTGTTGCCTGTTGCATCATTCTTTGTTGATTTGAATCCAATGACTAGTTTGTGTGTGTGTGTGTGTGTGTGTGTGTGTGTGTGTGTGTAGTGTGTCAGCCGCTGTCTCAGCTATTCAGAAAATGAGCCGGGTCCGAGTCGTTGATAACAGTGGTCTTGGAACTACTCCATACCATCGCCCACCTAGAGTCATCCATGTTTATACCAAGAATGGAGTCGGCAAAGTTGGTGACAGAATCTTGCTGGCCATCAAAGGACAGAAGAAGAAGGCCCTCATTGTGGGGCATAAGATGCCAGGACTAAGAATGACTCCACGATTTGACTCCAACAATGTAGTTTTGATTGAGGACAATGGAAACCCTACAGGAACAAGAATCAAAGTCCCCATCCCTACACATTTACGAGAGAAGGAAGGAGAGTATTCTAAGTTATTGGCTATTGCACAGAGGTTTGTGTAGTGAGCTGGACTGTGTTGATGTAGTTTGCATATCTGGGTATTATTTGTGTTTATCTGATTAAATAAATCTTTATGATGACACAGCACAGATGAATGTTCAAATGCTGTACATTGGGGGTATCTGATACTTGATGTTTTAATAAATGAATTACTTTTTACTTTCATGAGAATGAAAACACACAATGCAGTCTTAAGGGTGTACTTGGGCAAACTATTTCATGTGAAACATTTTGTCTTCAGATTTTCAACCAAACATTGCAATTCCAAACAAAATTCACCATGCTATCATGTGAATTTGTGATCATGTTCTTGCGAACCACACCTTAGCAGAGGGCCATATCAGAAAAACAGTAACAAGAAATTCAAGAGAAGAGAATACAAAAAGCAAGGCTTGATCTAGGATGATCTATGGAAGCCTGTTTCTGCCACTTGAAGAGAGCCACTAACTAAGTAAAATGTTTTAGATTAAAAGTTGAAATTTTATGGTTCTGGTAAGAGAATGAATTACTTAAGTGACATTTTGAGATATTAGATCCAAATTTTAGGATAAAAGTGCAGTTATGAGATGCAAAGTATCTCAAAAATGTTTGACTAAAAAAAACAAAAAAAAAAACACATGCTGATTTAGTATCTCAAAATTCTCTTAATTTTGACTTAGTTTGTTACACTTTTTTCCCAGGAGGCAGAAACGTACAGAGTCCCCAAAGGGAATTTATTCTTATTGAAGTCGGAATTTACGTTCTCTCGCAATGTTTTTGTGTTCCCTTTTAACAGGTTTTGTTCCCTCTCAAAGTTTGCAACGGAATGCAAAACTAATTGTGAGGGACCGCAAATCTATTGCAAAGGAACGCAAAACTATTCGGAGGGAACCCAAAAATGTCTCAAATATCCCACCTCATATAACAAAAAATGTCCCACCGTGACCCTTTGGGGGCTCCATAAAAACAGGCCTCTCTATGAAGAAGTTATTCAAGAAAAAGAAAAAACATGGAGGTCTGACAGCTGGCTAAACCAATAAAACACTAGAACATTGACATTAGAACGAACAAAGGACAGGATAGCTGCACAGAATAAATCCCCAATGGTAATGTATGTGTATTTGCTTTTCTGAAACCAATTCCAAGCTAAATTCAGACAGGACACCCAAAGAATCCCATTTTTATCTGCTATATAGGTTTTGTGAAACAGTCATAAAGATGCAATTTGGTGTAAACATAGCACAGTGCGCCACCTCAGCAGTTGAAAGGTTGAATACTTCTATAACATAATTTCTAAAAAAACATGAATACATGAAGAGATGTCAGTTGATCCTTTAATGTAATTTTATCTTAATGGTTACATTCAGGTAAGTTGTGGTGTTGACTGAGGCTTATTCTAAAACAACAAATCATGATTATGTCAGTTCATCTTGTACCTCATGATATTAGTCTTATTTAGATAGATAGATAGATACTTTATTGATCCCCATGGGGAAATTCAAGAAATTTAATTCATCAGTCATCAGTCAGTGATAACTGATTCCATGGCAAGAATTCAGTTAGCAGATATAGTCATTCTTTTAAGTCATACAGTGGCATAATCCCATGGCAGACAGAGAATCCATAGCCATCAAAGATCAGTAGTACCTGCAGGATCAGAGCCGTATATAGAAACCGACGGCTCTATGCAGGATAAGCAGCTGTTGCCATCTAGTGGTCAACGATGCATTGCAATGACAAGGTTAGATTTCTGTACCTGACATGATCTTGAAATAATTAGCAGCCGTAATGAACTCTGTGGGATTACTCAAAGTGAATGATAACTTCTGATTGTTCTTGTTGTGTCTAAATGCACGTTTTGTTCATTCACAGTGTCTGGTAAAAATTAGTGTCAGATTATACAAAAAAAAAGTCTCCTAACCTGGCATAATAAAATATGTAATATTTATACCTGCTAGACAAATGTCATACTTATCAACAATGCAACAAAACAGCATTTACAGTGCATAGAATAAAACAACACAGTATGCTGTGTTCACCTTGACCATGCAGACAAACTATACTGTTTACATAGACAACCAATAGAACCGTGGCAACCAACTCTTCTACCTGGTTAACTACCAGAGTTTGCAGCACATATGGTTACTGGTGGTCTAGGGCAGTGGTTCTTAAACTGGGGGTCGCCAAAAATATCGGAGGGGTCGCGAAATGATTTGCATGATTTGTCTGGACATTTTGCTAAAGGTTTTTAGTCAAAGGCTGCCATTGACATAATGCCTTTGGTGTTGACATAGCCTACCTATAAGAGAAGACATGTTCTGCCTCTGCTTCCAATGCCCATCTCACAACATTTTGAAACCAAATTCCGCCGGTTAGAGTAAAGGGGGTCGCAATACTTTTTTTTTTTTTGGGGGGGGGGGGGGGGTCGCCAGACAAAAGTTTAAGAACCACTGGTCTATGGGAGGTTTGGCAGCGGTGTGCTGAGTGGATGTAAGGTTAGACTACGTGGGACTTTTTAGGCTTTGCAGGCAGCTCTGGATTTTATGTTTTGCTTGTTCCTCTTCTCACAAAGAACTGGTCCAGCTCAACCACACATGGTCATGAACAGCCACTAAACGCAACAGAGACAAAAAGATGGAGGAGAGCAATTTAATGTGAGATGTCATGATTTGCCCAAACATTGTTAATTGTACAAAAAATAACAATACAAAAAATCTAAATCATTTAACAGGTTAATTACCTCAGTTAAGTTCATCTCCGCTTCCCCGGTTCCATCTTTGTCTAAATCTCTGAAGGAACCTGTGGAAAACCAACATAAAATGATGAGGCCACTTGGGACAACTGGACTGTATAAACTCCAGTTTCTAAACTACCAGGCTCAATCACAGGCAGATTAATGGAATGTGAGGGGACATACGGAACATGGCCTCCAGCTTGACCAGACAGCAAATGAAGTTATCAAAGTCGATGACCTCGTTCTCTGCATAACGGGCCACCAGGATCTGGTTCAGTTTATTGTTCAGCATGAAGCCTAAAGCAAAATGGAAAATATTTATAATGCTTGACAGGTACTGCACAGAGCAATTATAATATACACATTATAATGTCTGTCTGGGTGTATTGTCACAAAAAGGTAGACAGGTAGACAAACCTGCTGATTCAACAGCAAGGCGCATCTCATAAGAGCTCATGGTCCCTGATTTGTCAAGGTCAAACTGTCTGAAGATCCCCTACAGAAAGACAGCCATAACTTCATACATGTCACAAGTCTTCCTATGTTTGTTTATTATTTTAAATGGGTCAAGAGAACAGGGACTATAGGGAGAGAACACAGGTACATTCAAATGAGTCAATCTTACCAGCCACTTTCTGATTTTATTCCACAGAATCTGAAACTCCACCAATCCTAAGCGGGCACTGCCATCTTTCTGCATAAATGTCAAGGTCAATCTAAGGGCAACAACATTTTCAGACCACCTCAAATAGACACCTTGAGTGCATTAGCATTTAAAATATAAATATAACCAAAGGATACATCCATTAGGTTGACCATGGTCCTACAGGATTCCATACTGAAGCCATCAGTCTTAAGGTCCTTATCTGAAATGACAAAAAGAGCAGTCTAATAGAACAAGATTTTTTGGAAGTTCCCTTTTTTAATTGTTATCGTTAACCATTTTGATCGTTTAATATAATCTAAGAATATGAGTAATGTGTGGACTGTTCTGACTCACGTTTTGACACCACTCTGTTGAGAATGGTCCGTAGCTCACGAACAGAGATTTCCATATCCTGGAACCATGAAGATTATCATGGATGCAAATTAGATAAAATCATACCAATCATCTCACTAATAGATAATCATATAACTTATATGTAAGTTTTAATAAATATTGGCAAAAGTATTTCATACTCTATGTACCGTATTTTCCGGACTATAAGTCGCACCGGAGTATAAGTCGCACCAGTCAAAAAATGTGTCATGAAGAGGAAAAAAACCTATATATAAATATATATATGTTGCACCTGAGTCGCAAGACAAGCCAAACTATGAAAAAAAGTGTGACTTATAGTCCGGAAAATACGGTACTAATTATACAATGAAGCAGACTGACCTCCCCTGCCAGTTGAGAAAACATAGACTTGAAGCCATCATCAATGTCATCTTCTGAGATTTCCTAAATTTGGAAAAAAGAAAAAAGTGTCACCAGAAAATGAGAGAGGTGAGTACATAATTTGCCTAATGCTAATGAAGTTGAAGTCGTGATGAGAATGCAGACCTCATCCTCCAGATCGGCAGAAATCACGTCATCCAGCTCCCTGTGAATGGAACGGCAATACAATCATGCATTCTTTTTCCAAGATGACTACAATAAACTTGAAAACACACATCTACACAATGAGCCCTAATTTATTTGGCAGGCAAAGTGCAAAGTCTGTCAGCAAGTTCTTGTGCATGAAATTCAGCTATTGTGTGGCATTCATCAGCTGACTCATCCATGTTTGCGCTTCAATGTCTTGCCCATGATGTTAAGATAAGAATGATGAGTCTGCTAGGGCCCGAAACGTTACACGTGGTGATATACCATTACAAAAACGCTAAGGAGCAGATTCTGGTGTGCAAACTCATCGTTCTTATCTTTGCATCTGCTTTTCTGTCCAGCACCCCAGTATTTATCGTTTTTGCATGTGTGTGCTGTATCTTTGAACTCTCTTGCCCATGATGTTAAACTAGCAAATAGATTTTGTTTAGTTATTAAATCAGCTTT
Organism: Alosa sapidissima; assembly: GCF_018492685.1. Lineage (NCBI taxonomy): Eukaryota > Metazoa > Chordata > Actinopteri > Clupeiformes > Clupeidae > Alosa > Alosa sapidissima. The sequence goes on along the minus strand of NC_055972.1, from coordinate 27,056,369 downwards.
GGTTAGACTTAAGACTTTGCACTTTGTCCATCAACCAAATTGGGGCCCAATAGCTGAACATAAACATTCTTTCATACTGGTGCTCTATCTCCACCCAGAGCAGGTACAGGGCGCAGAGGTGCCAACTCACTGCGTTTCCGACTGCTTCTCGGTGAACACCCGCAGCACAAAGTCGGCCTCCTTGCTGGGCTCGAAGGTGGAGGGGACGACGAGGTATTCGCCGGGCGGCAGCCGCAGTCGCGTGCTCACCTCCCGCAGGTTGATGAAGGTCTCGGAGCGTGCGGCCGACGAGTGGGATAGGAAGAAGTCCTTCTTCAGGTGCACATTCTGGCAGCCGGCAAACTGAGCGCAGACAGAGACGAGGGAGGTAGACATGGGGAACGGTGAGCCTGGTGTGACTGAATACTAGTTACGAGGGGGTCACTAGTTTGGCTTACGCTTGATATCTGGCATAATATGGCATGTGGCACGGACAGTCTTACCCATCACTCATAAAAGGTGGGGTGCTTATAAGTAAATGATAATAGCATTTGTTTTGTTGATATTCTGTGAGAGGTCAGTATGTGTAAGTGATGGTAATGTAGGTAAGTAAGCTGTTTGTTTAGGTTTGTTGAATTTGTTTTAATCTACATGTGCAAATTCCAGTGTGAGAGAGGTCCTGCTTTCAAATAAAATGATAAAAGGCATAAAACCCGTACTCTCCATATTAGCAGAACAGTGTGCGAGTGTCAAAATGTCACCATATGTCCAGCACAATGAATGAACCTGCATACTCGGCCAGAACACTAACAGATAGTGTGAATCCATACCTCCTCTGGAATCTGTACAAAGAGAGGAAAGCAAAATTAAGTAACAATTAGATATGAAAAGAAAGGCAGTCATTTTACCACAGTGTGTGTGATCAGGTAGCTAGACTGAACATATGAATATGACCACCCCTAAATGACTGAAGCCATAAGAATGTCGTTAAAGTCGTTAAAACGGACCATGATGACACACTGATTTCACCTCATAGACAGCGAAGCCGATGGTGTGCATGTCCTGGCCTTGCTTGCGGTATCGCCGGCGATCCTTCTGCATGAGAGCCACCAGGAAGCTGCAGGCCACTTCGTCATCCTCGGGGTCGTCGTCCTCCTCCAGAAGAGTGATCTTATACTGGGGATTTATCCAGAATGTGTCTGGGGATGAACACAGAGTGATCTTATACTGGGGATTTATCCAGAATGTGTCTGGGGATGAACGCAGAGTGATCTTATACTGGGGATTTATCCAGAATGTGTCTGGGGATGAACACAGAGTGATCTTATACAACAGCTTCAAACTCATTTTGATGCAACACTGATTGTACTGAAAATAAAGTCTCTGACATTGATAATTTGTGCTCAGAATGCTTGCTATTGCAACTATGTAACGTGGTTAAATGGGTAGGATCAAGACCCTTTAAGTGTTTTTTGACTAATTGGGTACATAAAATGGCACTGAATGTCGATGCCTAAGGCCATAGATATGAATTGTTGCTTTAGTGAGGTGCTTCACTCACTGGGGTGGTTCCGGCAGCCTCCTGCCGTGCTCCCTCTCCTCCACGTGCCATGGAACTTCATGGTGTTCCAGTGGCTCATGTTGTCTCCACTCAGCGCGTCCGGCGTGAGGTTACAGATTTCCAGCCGCGAGAACTGCCTCAAGAACTCGTTAAAGGACATCCTGGGAGGATACAGTTCAGAGCATGAAGTCAAACAGAGTTTACGACAGCTTCCAAATACAATATTTTATGCTGGCCATATGCCCATTTTTTATCAAGAAGTGGAAATATTTTACCAAAACTCCCCATCCTCCATTTGTAAATGGAGGTCCTCTCGCTCAGATGGATCGATTTCATCCCATTCAGGCGAGCTGAAAACCAAAACCAGGAAAATATTTAACATGGGAAATGTAGTTTTGTACTGTAGCATAATGCTGATGAGGTTTTCATAGCTTGCTTGTAATGCAATGGAACAGCCAGGGAAATGCAAACTGAAACGTAATCTTAAGCAACACAATAAAATTATTCTACATTAAAATAACAGCTTCAACCTCAGTGTGATGCCACACTGACTAACAATAAAGAGAAAGAAATCTCTGACATTGTTGATGTGTGCCCGGAACGTCTGGTATTGCATTATGTAATGCTGTTGCCATGGATAAGGGCTTGATCTTTTTCTTTCCCCTTCACACTAAATGGGTACCCAGTAAATTGATAACTGATGAAAAGAGGAATTCCTACATCATGTTACTTTACTTGCATTAACATTTACTATCTGTTGGCATACTAATTTGCAGCTTTTGTATTGACTTTCATAGCTTTTCTCTTTTCATTGCCCACCTCTCTAGTTTTGTCTTCAGCTTTGTCCATGTACCTGTGTGTTTTTCTCTGTTTACGTAACCTTGTCCATGTCCCTTGTTGGTTTGTTATGTACCTATGTAAGCATCTTTGAGTGTCTTGAAAAATGCTATAAAAAATTATATGTATTATTATTATTATTATTATTATTATTATCTGTTCTTTTGATAAAAAATGAAGATGAGACGGTCAAGGGGCCATTCAGATTGACACAGTCTTTTCACCTCCAGGCGCTCACTGACCGTTGCAGCGCACCTTTCGTTTATAGAAAAGCGAGGAAGCAGAAACAAAAAAGCGAGGCTTCTGAAAATGTTTTGGGAGGTGAAAAAAAGAGTGCTCACTTGTCACTCCAGGCCCCTGTCCACTCCACCTGACCCCAGGGGTTCCTGACGCGGATCAACTTCTCCATTCCACCTCTGAAATCCACCTATCAGAGGAAAGCAGGAAGTGACACACATCACTCTCGTCATCATCATGAATGTAAACACACCCTAACTAATATCTTCACACAATAGAAAGGCTACCTGTTTAAGGCCGGTCACTGAATATGCATGACCCTTCACCAACTTCTTAAAAGTCACAGATTCCATATCGAAGGCACTGGTGATCTGAAAATCACATTTTACACATAAATTACAGCTCATATTTCAGCAAGAAATATAACAGTTTAAATTATACCGGATTCAAAATTATTACAATTGTGTGGTGTACAAGCACAAAAACAATGAAATACAGTATGTTTTACATCATATGTCCACATACACAGATACATAATGAACACTACATACTGTGTGCTAGAGGTTGTGCCCTTACATCAATCGAGCATCCCAGCAAGGAGCCTCTCTCAAGAGCTTTGCTGATGATACGATACAGGTCCCGCGGTGGTCGCTTGAGCTCATACATCTCGGACACGCCCCCGGTGAAGTCTTCAAACCCTTCAGTGGTGCTGCCGCCAGACAAGGCTTCATAAGAACCGTTCAGCCTGACACAAGGAGACAGGAAGTCATCATCACAACACAACACTATAGAGTACAGGATCTTTAGACTTTGAGGAGGTTTGATATTGAAAAGGGGGGGGGGGGGGGGTTGGAGGTAGGTCATACTTGGCGTAGGCCTTCTCTAGCAGGGCACTCCAAAACTCATTGCCGTCAGCTGAGTGGACGAACATGAGCTCGCCATCCTTCACTGGGAGCCGGTCATCAATCACCACGTCCGTCCATTCACCAAACTGCCAGAACTGAAGGGTTGAAATGACAGGACAACCACGCATCAGTCAGAGACACAGAAGGAGCACAAACTGATACTGCTGCACATCTGATATCATCTGCCATAAGGGATAACTACACTTAAAGGGACACCAGGCAAGCCTGATGCTTTTTCTCTACGAAGCTCCCCCTAGCGTGTGTACGTGTCAATACGTGTGCGAGCCCTCGCTCAGTCTGAAGCTCTTTTCCTTTTCTTTGCATCTTCCATCAAAGGTTTTCGCTGCTTCTTCGCCGGCTCTGCCATTATACACACGTTTGCAACAATCGCTAGCGTTTCGTTAGCCTGCCACTGTGCTGGGGATGCAGGATGTAAACTGATCCTGCTTCTCGCGATGTCTAAGACTTTGTGAGACTGAAGGTCGGCGGGTAGGATACACCGAACTTGCAAGTGGGATATTCTTCCTACAGGCAGTGAGAGTGGCTTCATTCGCCCTGTAATGAGTCATTTAACCATATACCGACTTACGAAGATGATTAATTGACACGAAAACGTTGCCTGGTGTCCCTTTAGTTTAACCAGTGACCAAATCCTTTTCCACAGACCTGGGAAATTTTCTCACTTCTCACATTTCCAGACACAAATTATCTGGATTTACAAAACCTCAGTACCAACTAAAGTGCAGTTTCTTATAGCGGAGAGCTCCCTTCCTATCCACACAGTTCAGGCCTTAGTACCTGAAAGTGGAAAATTCCAGCATAGTCCTCCTGGAAGCTCTGGCCGTGTGGTACCACTCTGTGAAGAAGTCTCTCATTGAGAGTAAGGGAAGCAATGGCTGCCAAGAGCCAACAGTCACCTTGGGGAAAAAAAAGATAGAGATAAATGCTACCGACTGCTTCCCTGGTGAGCAGTACCAGTGATGACCAAGAGGGGGAGTGGGAGAGCATGGTTTTAGGCCAACTTTAAGCTCTAAACTAAGCTGACCAAGGCCTACACAGAGGCCTGTGTGTCAGGGCAGGACTCATACTGGGCCCACACTGTTTGCCATCCTGAGGAATCTCCCACTAAAAGAGGAAATTTCCACAGCCAGGTATCTCTGCAACTGTACCTCGGGGCCACTGTGGGCTACTAAGGCCAATACTGACCACACACAATAAAAATAAAACAACTGAAACCCAGATTTCCTTTCAGTGAGATACACATTATAAAAATAAAAAAATTGATCTATCAAGTGGGCGAGCATGCAATAAAATCTGCACAACTGACTACTGCCCTGCCTACTTGAAAGTACAAAGTGACTGATCACTGGGAGATCGTTGGATGACTCAACAGTCCCGTCACACCCTGGGCAGCTATTCAAACATCACCCTTTGCTCTGACTCACTATAGGGACACTCTAGTATGGATCCGTTCCTCCCTTTCAAACACGGGGTGTTGCTACCAGTTATAATATGCTCCAAGGGAATAGACAGAAGGCACATGTGGAAACGTTGACATAAAACGGGTTGAAAATGTTATGAACTCTATGTGATAAACTTGATCTCACCGAGGGCTCCTTGGCAGATGTCCGTCCTGGTAGCCCCACCCAGAATAAACTGAGGGTCATCTGTCAGGTCCTACAAGGAGAACATAGGCCTAATATAATATAATATAATATAATATAATATTGTAGACATCATAATATAATTCAAATAAGATAAAATCAAGACTCTTGTGAGCTTTCAAGTAATATTTCCCAAATAACACTCATTCATCTAACTTAGAATGCAACTATTTAGCCATCAGATATACTGAGCAGAAGTATTCTCCACTTCTTTAAAAAGTCTTTATTGTGAGGTGGTGTTTCTTGTTGTTGACGTAAACATAGGCCAGTGAGCAGGCTAGCAGCTGAGCTGCATAGTGCTAACAACTGTAGCAGAGAGCACCGAGGGGTGGGCTGGAGTCATACTCAGGCTCAGCCACGCTGGGAGGGCCTCCAGTGACTAACCCACCAGGCATGCGTCTGTTGAGCCCATGACTGGATGTGTCCACAAACGCACTGCAGAGTTCCTGGATACAGGAGAGTGAGAAAATACATAACAGCTAGGCTATGACTAGGCCCCGACATGAAGGATTGCTTAATATCCACCAAGGAGAGCCCACAGCCACTAGGAATTCTGTTCAGAAATATACAGGGATCATTCTGCACTGTTTCTTGTAGAACTGTCTCTCAACCTCGTTGTTGTTATTAGGTGTTTAGGTGTTTATTCTTGTGTTGTTTAAACATTTTTAACTCTGACTTTTCCCATGCACTAACTGAAGTTGCACCACTAATTTTGTTGTTTGCTCTGCTTACAATGACCATAAAATCTTTCTATCTTCTATTGAGCAAATTACATAGTTTGTAATAGGCCATTCTTTAGTGGTAAAGTGAGAGGGGTTTATTTTTGGAAAAATGAAACCATAGGAAAAAAAATCCCCTGTCTCTAGGCAATGTTAATACAATATCTGGGCATTCCGTTTGGGGGTTTGTAAAATGTTCCCTAGCCTTGCTCACTCTCTCTATCTCCCTCTTGCTTTCGCCCTCACCGTTGGCCTTAACCACTCCACATCACGTGTCTTGGAGGAGTATGGCGCCAGCTCCTTGAAGCCGAGCGAGGGGGGCTCGGCCGGGAAGCAGGGGTCCTCAAAGAGGCATCCCGTCTCCAGACACTCCTGCCTCAGGGCCTCGAAGTCCTGGTTGAGGAAGTGCAGTGCCTGATCGTTGGATCCCATGCCCTCTGCCTTCAGTCTGTCCGCACTGATGTTTGCCGAGATCCCTCCGTAGGAGAACATACTGGGGCAGATAAAAATACAACACGGGGCTGTTAGGGCCTGCAGTGGACGGGATGTGGGGGTAAAAATAGCCCCAGCCTCAGAGGTGGCAAGGAGCAAGCAGGCGAAGTGGGGCTGGGCTGGGCTGGGCTGGGCTATCAGCTAAAGGGGTGGGGTAGGGGGGGCTGTATACAGTAATTTGGTTACTCAGAGGCACGGCATTCACACCCACGCACCCACATCCACACACGTTTGCATTGTCTCACAGCTAGTAAAGGGAGCACGTGCCAAAGCAGGGAATTCTTCTGTTTACCAGAGTTTGGATGCCTGACACACATACACACATAAGGTTCGCTTTAACAACAAACACATCTCAAACATAAGTGTGAAAAATAGAAGAAGAAAAAATATAACAGATAACAGATTAGAATCTTGGGATAAGATTCATAAGATGTAGAACTCAACTATGATAAAGGGCTGATTTTGAAGCAAAGGCCCATATGCACTTAAAAAAAAAAAATTATAATAATAATAATGCTTGAGTGGAGGGTTTAAGCAAGGAACTACAGAGAGCTTCTTAAAGAAAATAGCCTAGACTACAGCAACACAAGAGGGTTGAAAACATGGTACCTGAGTATTTGTGGGGAGGCGGTGAGGAGCTTGAGAGAGGAAAAGGGTTCATATCAGTCAGTGACATGCCACATGTTCAACTATCACACTATTCAAAATGAGGTGAAAAAGCACTGATGTAACATGATACAACGGGAGGTGGGGGGGGGGGGGGCAGATTCTCATCAGCCGATTGGGAGTTCTGTTGAAACTTCAGAGCCAGCTGGTGGGAGGCTCAAATATTGACACAGTGTGTAAGACAGATCCCTTTCTAGGCTGCCTGTCTACATCCAGGAGAGGCCAAACAAGATATCTGCAAACGATTCCTCCTAAGATGAAGATGCAAAATGTAGGCATGGATGCTGGAGTAACTTACAGTAAACCAAAGGTTCTTATTTAATTATGACCACTCTGACAGAGAGTTAAGGAATGCCAATAGTGTAATTTCCCCACACACCGATTATCCATTGCAAACATTTATCAAAGGTCCGTCTCAGACTAACAATGACTGCATCCTTATATTATGCTATTGGTTTGAGAGTGATGCACTGGCTTGGCATCAGCACTCAGTAATGCAAGTGAAGCAGTATGATGGAAATGTGGTTTTGATTCACCGCATTAGAAACAAAGTATCTCAAGCTCATTTTTTGAAATTGAGGTCCCACTTATCTGGACAGTCCACTTATGTACTTACTATGTACTTGTAACTTATGCACAAGCTAACTGTAAGGTATTATTAGACATAGTTAGCCTCAAATCATGTCAGGCAGTTGGCAAGTACTTGGCAGTTTCAGGAAAGTTATTTAGGAAGAGTATTTATGAAATAATAAACAGTCATGTATCTATTGTATGGCTGTATGGCTGTGATGGATTTGATTTGAAAAACCCTCTGCTAAATACTTAAACAACATGATTACATATCTCCTGTTCAGCTAAATAACTAAACAACATGAACATATCTATCTCTAACTGTTCTGCTAAATATAAAAACACACACACACAAAGACACACACAATTTCTAACGTAAACACGCATGGTAGACTGCAGTGCAATGTCATTAATGTGCAAAAGCTGTTTTTGCCATGTTTCAGGCTACAAAAGGATTCTTGCCAAATCCTCCAACCCTGCTGGATGTAAAGGTTGTCATAGTGATACTCCAGTAGGGTGTTTAGTATTTGAGACACTGAACAAATGGTTAAGGTAGCACCATTCTGGAGTTTCATGGTGCCTCCCCTATTACACTCTAAACAATCTCAGAATAACCCATCACTGCTGCTGCTAAATGAGTTGGAGATCAGTCTCATTCACTTGCTGGCTCTGTGTGTGTGCGTGCGTGTGTGAGTGAGTGTGTTCACGTGTTGATCCATAGAGCTAGAGAAAGTGAGGAACTGCTGATACAGTCAGTCTATATGCTGTGTTGTCACAAGCACATAAGCTTGGACAATTCACCCAGGAACAGAAACATCTCATTAACTCAGCATGACAGGACCTGGGCCTCCTGATACAAAGAGTCCAAGAGACCTTGGCAACAATGAGACACACAGTAGCAAGCAAGCAAGCATAATGAAAGACAGTGACTTACAGTGACTTAAATTAAGCATGTGTTACTGGCATGCTTGAAACACTTAAAATTGCCTGTAAGGTTGTGAATTATTTACTTACAGTGCTTTTCATAAACATTAAAATCGGCCTCAGTTGTAGTAGTTGCTACAGCTGGAGAGGATATTGAGGTTGGTGCACATCGCAAAATTTGTTGCTGAGACACTTTGTATGTAGATTTTGCACTTTGATTGGGCGGTAACTTTCTATCAATGTTTGATACAGCGGAGTTCTGTTCTTTTAGTTAGAGGTGACGTTCTGACACCGACGTTTAATTCACCCTTACACTGAACAACATTCGTAGCCGACAGAATTTGACACAAATCAAAATAACTCATTTAATAGATTACACCAGCTGGATCTTTTCCCCCCAGGAATACCCATGGACCGACGGCAGAATGGACGAAAGGGACTGGTCGAGAAGCAGGCCAGTCCTCCCAGTCAGTCCACATTTGTCTGCCTGGTTTCACTCAAAATATGTCATTCATGCAGCGACATAACCGCAATGAAACTAGTGTCGTTGGTCAAGGGATCAAACGTCAAACTTACCGCTTTGAAAGGTCCCCGTAAAACCTTTCAGTTAGCTTCGTCAAATGGGGTTGTCGTTGTTCAATAGCGGTTAAATCTCAGGTTGGATTTAAGTGTGTAGACAGGATTCTGCACACTTGGAAAGAGCTGCAGTATGAAGCCCAACCCAGCAGGGGGAGGGGCGAAGGGACAACACCGTGCAGTGCAACCTAAATCCTTCTGTTGACTTTTGTAGTTGCAACTTATAGGCCTACCATAATTTTTTAACATAGCAATTGTTTGGAAAGATGAAACTCAGAGCTGAATATTTATGTTTACAAACACTGGCTTTATTAATGTTGACAAGGACCAGTTCCATTAAAACATCAGAAAAATATACATATAGATAAGATAAAATAAAAACAGAGTTTAGATATTGGCACTGAATTTGTTAAAATTAAAATACCGGAATAATATACTAAATTGAAAATGAAGAGTTGTTGTCTGATGACTTTGGAGTCCTCTGAGTCTACACCATGGCAAAGGTTATCCACTGCAAAAGAAAAACAATGACACCTGCATATGAGCACCCCAAACAAACTAGATATAAACATGGGTGTGCCAAAAATACTAAGTTAAAAGTAAAAGGATTTTTACCTGGAAGAAGTCCAGTTCAATAGCGCCACTTCCCTCCGTATCAATCTTCTTAAATACTTCTACAAAAAAATAGAACAACTTCATGAGTAAGAAGCTATAGATGTGGCAGTGCCACCATCTTAAATTAGGCTAGCCTATACATTAATTTAGATCATTTCACTATTATCATGCTATTGACATAGGCCTACTTTGCCCATACTAAATACTAATTCCTGAAGTGGTGTTTGCTGTTGAGTGATGTCTTAACATTAGGAAAGTAGAGCAAACTTACTGAACATCATCTCCAAGCGCATCACGCAGGACACAAAGTTGTCAAAGTCAATGGTCATGTCAGTCTCTCCATAACGTGCTGCCAGAATTTGGTGAATACTGTTGTTCAAGGTGAAACCTGTTCAGAGAGGAAATGCTTTGAAACAACTGGAGATGTAATGGAAATGACATTACAAACAGATTACAAATTCAGTCTGCATATAAATCAAAGTAAGAGTGTCTTCTTATGTTCTGGCCTGGGATACTCCGAGGATGAGAAATAAGGTTCTGAATTTAGTTAAGGTTGCATAGCACATCACTTTGAACCATATGCCTTTTTTAAAAATATCTGTAATAAACGGCCACATCTCTGAATGATACACTGGCAGTGGGGTATACTACGAAGCACGTTAGACATATCTAGGCTATGTAGAAATATCGAGGCTTGACAAAGCCTTGACTCAGGGGTATACGTTAAGTGATTCTACGATAGCAGTTATGTGATATATTTGTCAAACTAGCCTTTCAGCTCAGATCTGTGCGCGTTCTCGGTGTTGGGATGACGTTGGCCAATCGTGAAACGTGGAGACGCACAAGACCGCCTCTATTTAAAACAATTACTTCCGCAATCATGAGCGATAGCTTAATCTACACTGCGGTATTTTTTTGTGTCTAACCTATAACATCAAATAAATCAATTGTCATCAGTTGTTGTATGGTATCCATACAACACGAGATCCAAAATGTTAGTAGAGGCGGAGCTCCACCTGTAAGGTATATGACAGAATCCTACACGTGAGAGAACTTCGTTTTTAAGACAATTGATTGGTCAGTGTGCAGTAGATTACACGATTTGAGCTATAATTTAGCACATAACCTCCTCCAGACCAGGTTTGGTTGACAGCATAAGATACCATGGTGATATAGACACTAAAACAGATCCACTTTCGTGTCACAGCATAGCCTGGCTTTGAGCGCAACATACCTCGCTAACCCACTAATCGAGATTCGTAGTACACCCCACAGGTGTCTTGTTTTGAAAAAAAAAAAAAAATAGCTGCTTTTGTTTCCATCAGTAAAGTAATACAGAACTGAACAACATGGGCAGCACCATAGTAGACATCTAAAATTTTTATTAAGTTGAGATGCATTTGCTTTTCCCTGTAATAATGGTGAATTTCCACATTGGAAAATACCTGCTTCTTTTAAGGCCATGCGCATCTCCGGCGTGCTCATGCATCCAGACCCGTCCAGGTCGTTCTTTTTATAGATGGTCTGCAAGACAGAGACAGGGTCACTTTGGGGTCTCAGTAAAACATGAACAGACATGCTGGGTTGTGCTGTCTCATCACTTCACTGCAGACAACACAGCTGTCTGTTTGTGTGTTTTTCCAGCAGCTGGCATATAATATTGTGCAAGAGTTTACAGACATAGTTCTAACTTGGATGTGAGTCTATTTGTGGCGAGTATGAGTATCCCTTACCAGATAATTCTGAACTTTTTTCCAAAGTGTGGCAAATTCTCCAATGCCTAGTTTGCCATTACCACTGTCCTGCGCAAGAGTTAAGGAGAACACCATTTATAGTTACTGTGATTTATAGCAGTGGTTCTTGAACTTTTTGTCTGGCGACCCCCCCAAAAAAACATGCATCAAGTGTCGCGACGCCCTTCTCTCTAACCGGCGGAATTTGGTTTCGAAATGTTGTGAGATGGGCATTGGAAGTAAAGGCAGAAAATGTCTTCTCATAAGTAGGCTATGTCAACACCAAAGGCATTAATGCCAATGTCAGCCTTTGACTAAAAGTCTTTAGAAAAATAAAATGTGTTCAATCCAGACTGCAAATCATTTTGCGACCCCTCTAATATTTTTTAGTTTAAGAATCACTGATCTATAGTATACAGTCTGTCATCATGGTCTTACAAATTGAAGTGGAGATTTAACTCATTGCATGTTGGCTGCAGGAGCTACTGTAGACACATGACAAGATTGATGTTAAAGGATACGTCCATGAGATTGACCATTGTTCTGCATGTGTCTAGACTGAAGCCATCTGTCTTGATATCTGTTCCTGTTGACAAATTATTCAATCTCATTATTCACAGTGCTATTTCTTACCTCATGGGTTATAACATATAGAAAGCGTCTAACTTACTTTTGGCAACTATCTTGTTGAAAATCGTCCTCAGCTCTGTTGCAGAAATTTCCATGTCCTGGGAGGAAATTAGCCGTTAAATTTAATGAATCACTGGTAGCTTTAATTTCATTGTACCCTGAGGCAGATGTACTTACATCTCCTGCCAGCTTTGAAAACAATCCCCTGAATCCAGGTTCCACCTCATCTTCAGATACAACGTCCTGGAGAGCAAAAAAAAAAAAGAAATCCCATTGTAGTTTTGAATAAAGAATAAACAAGAAAAGCTTGTCCAAACTAAATAAAGTAATAACAGACATAATATGGCTTACATAATCTAGTTCAGCATCGACAGGATCATCACAAGGTCTGTAGAAGACAAGGAGTAGAGCAAATCAAATGCAGAATAATGAACAGTTTTAATTATTTTTTCATCCATTGCTCATCCGAAGTGAAATACAAACAATTGTGTGTTAGTGGTATGTCTTGTTAACAGGGTGATGGCGCAGGCTATTTTTTACTTTTTTACTTTGCATAAATAAAGTAGGCTAACAGAGAAATAGAAATAGATACATAGAGAGAGAGGAAGAGAGAGAGAGAATGTGTATGATCCTTACTGCATCTCTGACTGTTTCTCTGAGAATACACGCACACAGAAGTCTCCATTCAGGTGCGGGTCGAAGGTGGAGGGCACAATGAGGTACTCCCCCGGTGGCAGCTTGAAGCGCGTGCTGACCTCCCTCATGTTGATGAAGGTCTCCGAGCGCGCCTTCTGAGCGTGGCTCAGGAAGAAGTTCTTGTCCAAGTGGACCTCCGTCTGCCCGTGGAACTGCAGAGGGCCAAAGGTTGGTTGGGACATGTTTAATAAAGCAGTAGAACCACAACTACTCCTGTTCAGTCTCAGAGCATATGAAGCCTTTAAAACCAAAAAAAACTTCTCCAAGAAGACATAAAGCAGAATGCTCACCTGAGAGGGCACCTGTAAGAACAAAAAAAGACGTACATTAGGATTTCCAGTGAAACTGGAATGCATTACACTGCCATATAACAGCTAAATTTGGAGCATATACAGCAAGCCCTTGCCATCAGAGGTTGACAGCTGTCAGTTCACTAGTCCACTGTCTCTCACCTCGTATATGGCGTATCCAATGGTGTGCATGTCCTCTCCCACCTTCCTCAATTTGCGGCGATTCTTCTGGATGAGGCCTATCACGATACTGCAGCCCACCTCATCATCCCCGGGGTCGTCATCCTCCTCATTCAGGGTGATCTTAAACTGAGGGTTCATCCAGAAGGTGTCTGCAAGACAACACGAAACCATCAGACAAAGTCAACAGAGATGATAATGATGATGACAACAGCAACAATAGATTAACAGTAAAACCTTTAATCATCCTCAGACACCTTGGGAATAAATTCATGATTCATGATCATAGACTGTGGTGGTTTCTGAGAGTTGTGCATGTTTACCATGGCTAGCATAGCATGGGAATACCCATTTGAACTTCCGGCAAATTTGGGATTTGCTCAGCAAACGATTTGGTTAGAGTTTAATGCACCAGTTTAATCTTTATTTCCCTGTTATTTACGCTCCTGCTGGAGGTCATAAGTTAATTTACCTTTCCCAGACCCACTCTCAGTTACAACTGAGAAGGGTCTGGTGTCAACCAGGCTATGGCTAGCATGCAGTGGTCACCATAAGTCATTTTTCATGAGATTCCTGGCTGCCACTGTTGTGCCCTTGAGCGAGGCACTTAACCCCAAGTTGCTCCAGGGTGAAGCGGAGGCAGAGATTGCTGGCCCCTACAATTGGCATCTGTAAGTTACTTTGGATAAAAGTGTCGGCTAAATGCTTAAAGAAGTCAGCTAAATGCATAAGTACTGTACTTGACACAGACATGATAATAAAGTTAACATTAAAGTTGACTGATATTTAGCAGGCGCTTTTATGGCGACACGGTCTCATAACGGCGGCATCTGTTGTGAGTAACGTTAGCCCTAAGAGGGGCTTTGAGGTCTCATAATGGTGGTGTCTGTTGTGAGTAACGTTAGCCCTAACATGGGCTTTGAGGTCCGTCTCTTACAGGGGTGGTTCCTGCAGCCTCCTGCTGTGGAGCCTTTCCTCCAGGTCCCATCGAACTTGCACACACTCCAGTGCTTCAGATCGTCAGAGGTCAGAGTGTCAGGGGTCAGAGTGCAAATCTCCAGCCGTGAGTAGTGCCTCATGAAGTCACTGTACGCCATCCTTATAAACCACAAACAATACAATTGAAGTTGATTTCACAACTACTATAATAACTGTAATATAACTAATACTATACTGTAATCCAACTACTGTATATAACTATAATTATGTTTCTCAAAAGGGTTGCATTACTGTATTCAGGATAATAATATTCAGTTAATAATATTAACTGCTGATAATAATAATGATAATTATCATGATCTGCTTTTCTGTGATCTGTGGTGTAATTCAAAGTGGGAGGGCTCTCCTCTGCAGTATATCTCCTCTGTCCTCCTCAAAAATAATACAACACATCTACGGTACTCTCCCTTTGATATGTAAACACAGAATATTTATCTACACAAACAGACAAATAGTATGCAGAATTAATTAAGTGGTTTAATTAAATATTCACGTTACCAGAACTCCCCATCATCTGCCTTCACGTTCTCACGCTCTGAGTCATCAACATGACTCCATTCAGAAGAACTACAGGAAAAGGTACAAGTGGGATGTCAATTTAACCAGAGACTTTCTAATGAGGAGACACAGCACTCAAAAAATCCTCCATAGAAATGCATGGGGTTAGTTTGTAACGCCAATATGGCCGTTGTCTACACATATCCCACCCCTTTCACGGCAAAACATCGAAATGTGAATACATTGAGCCAATCACGTGGTGTGATGTGAATACATTGAGCCAATCATATGGTGCGTTGTGAAGACATCGTGCCAATCATGTGTTGTGAACTCGTCGCTGGAGCAAGGTTGGTGTTGTAAAGCCTTGCGCACACGCATTTCTGCCGTATAGGATGCCCGATGAGTGCCCAAAAAGCGTTGCAATATGGCCGCCGAGTGGAGGGACTTGCCTAAAAGGACTTTGATTTAACTTCAAGACTACATTAAAATAAGCCTGACACACAAAACAGTCTATGTTCTGAACAGTGGGTCTTACCCATCGCTCCATGCTCCAGTCCACTCCACCTGCCCCCATGGGTTGCGCACCCTCACCAGCTGCTGTTTTCGCCCTCGATAGCCCACCTGGTTCACATTAATTAATTAATTAATTAATTAATTAATTTGTTAATTAATAATTCATTCATGCATTCGTTCAGTCATTCGCTCATTCATTAATTTTCATGATTGTGAGTGTAAACCCATCAGTCACCTCTACGGCTCCAGTCAGTGAGTAGGCATGGCCCTTCACAAGCTTCTGATAGGTAATGGCTTCTGAGTCTGCCGCACTGGTGATCTGTAGCAAAAGTAAATAAGGTCACCAAAACAGAACTGACTCTTAAGCCTTAAAGCAACACAAAAGAACTTTTCCTCTGTCGCATGCACGCTATTTGTTTATCACCGGCTTTGCAAATAAGGATGTCCACAGACAAGAGATAGAATATAGTAGAATATGTTGCATGAGTTTATGAAAGTAGCCTACGATGTATTGCGACATCAAATGCAAGTCAAATTTGAAGTTTCTAATGTCTCATTCCATCGAAATACAGATCCGCTACCCGATCTGGCAAACTTACATAGCGCGGTTATAGCCGATAGAGGGCCGCAAAGCGAATGCAGAAGTGCCGTTCTCCCTGTTACGAGTTGATGAACCACTGAAACGATTTTAGGTACATTATTTTAAGGTACAAAAAACTCTTTGGTGTTGCTTTAAGTCTCTTGCATGTATAATCTAATGATGAGAGTAAATGGGTAGTAGTTAGTGATGGGATCCTACATCTATGGAGCAGCCAAGCAGCGCTCCAGAGTCTAGGGCCTGCCGGATGATCTGGAAGAGGTTGGACGGAGCTGTCCGCAGTTCGTAATTCTCCGCTATCCCTCCAGTGAAGTCCTCAAAGCCCTCGGTGGTGGAACCTCCCGACAGGGCCTCATAACACCCATTCACTCTGAGAGAGGAGGAAGAGACATAACTCACCCCAAGCTTTAGGCCTGTGCTTGAGCTATCAGCTTTGAATGCCCAACACTGGGGTCATTTCGTGCTTTAGGGATTCTTGGAGGCGTCTTATGTGATCAGATGTGGTGTGGCAGCAAAAGCACTCACTTAGCATAGGCCTTCTCCAGCAGGGCGCTCCAGAACTCAGAGCCAGTTGCTGAGTGAACAAATAGCAGCTCTCCGTCTCTGGTGGGCAGACGGTCGTCAATCACCACGTCCACCCACTCCCCAAACTGCCAAAACTGCAGAATCACGAGGAATTCACTAATTAGTACAGACTACAGCAACATTCTTAAATTCTAGCACAGAAATTGCAACTCTAGAAATGTGTAAACAAATCAATCTTGGCTAGATTTACCCACATGAGAGGCCCAAAAAGGACTGCCCACAATACACACCCCAGTAAAGGAATGTAGTGGTTGTATGCAAAGTGGCCAACCTGATAATTGCATCTGTTTTTCAGAGTTAAATGACTGCTGCAGGGAATCATTCCTAACACATCTCAAATTAATGTTTTCACCCATTGTATTAGCCTATTGTAATTCAAGCTGGTTACACAACAGGAAAAGAGGAGGGTGCACATTTTGGTCAGCAGTGTTCGGCCATTGGAGGAAAATCAAACACAGACAGCGCATAAACACATCACACTGGCTCTTTTCCCTCAGAGCAGCGGTGTTTCCCCTCCACTGAGTCACACTGGCTTCCTATCCAGGCTAAAACTTTCCTCTGACCACACCTAGCAACTCCCACAACGAAACATATGGGGACACCACTCTCAGCTGTGAGACCCTGCCATGCATGAGAACTGGTGTGTGAGTGTGTATGTCTGTGTGTGTGTGTGTGTGTGTGTGTGTGTGTGTGTGTGTGTGTGTGTGTGTGTGTGCTATCTGGTCTCACATGCAATGCCTGAAAGATGACATGTGACAACAAAAGAACGCCATTACATGAAAATTGCCAAAACTAACCACTGAACGAAAGACTTGATGAAAGAGGGAAGTCCTCTGCTTCCTTTTTTACACCTTGTCTTGTAGCTCAAATTTACTTTGTGACTTCATAATACTAATAAACAAAAATGTAAACATACAACCAATGCACCCTCAGAAGTGGCTTGCAAATGAACTCACCTGGAAGTGGAAAATGCCGGCGTAATTGTCCCCAAAGCCTTGGTCAGAAGGAACAACCCTAGCAAGGACATCCTGATTCAGAGTCAGAGAAGCTATGGCTGCCAAAAGCCAACAGTCACCTGTGGGAGAGACAGATGTAGCATAACATGTACTTGGGAAACATCTCAGACTCTAGCATTATCTATGTGAATGACGTTTTATTTCACTGTCCATTTTTCACTTGCTTGTCTTGTGATAAAAAAAGTCTAAATTTATACAGCTTATGGTCATCCAACCCCTGAAGTGGACTTTGTGTGGCTAGAGTATCAACAAAGCTCTCTTTCACTGGCAAAGAGTCTCCTTCATTCACCGTTTCCCCCTTGCATGTTAGTACATCCTTCCAAATTAAAAAACCAAGGCCATGACTGTCTTGTTTTGAAACGAGTGTTTATTTACTCAATCAAATTAGAGGATATAAATGTCTTAGATGTCATCCTTCATTGACTTCACATTATAGCTATACTATAAAGCTCCACACTCACTCACAAGAGTGAAGAAGACTCGCTTCACTCTATAGGCGGAGCTGTTTAAATAAACAGACACATTATGTGTGAGAAGACTCAGAGTACATCTTTTCAAAAACCACCCGGTCTGGCATGTGGGTCTTCCTGCTGTAGGGCCTCCTGGCAAATCACACACACACTTCTGATTCAGGGTTATTATTCTGCCAGACACAGAAACCATGCTGGTCCCAGATGTTTGGTCTCTGACCAAAGATTCTAGAGTGCTCCGCTCCAAGAGGGCGTTAAGGTTCTGACTTTAAAATTCCAATTCCATGTATTATCAAGAGAACGTGACAATGGCAATCGGGACATCTAATGGTGCTCCTTAAAATAACTTTTGAACGCATACCCAATGGTGTCATTTAAGAAACAATGGTGTTTACCACTGAGGAAGAAGCATTTTCTCATGTTCAACACCACCCACACATGGGCTTAGCCAACATTATCATCACTCCTCTAGAGCTAGTGGATGGCATTTACACTAATCTACACTATACACACAGAAAATGCCACTATACCAAACAAGTACAGGCACAAAACAAGTGACTCATCTTCACGCAATACATACTCTGCACACACTCTGACTGTATGAGTGCCAACATAGCTGATTTTATAATACTGAGTACTGAGGCAGCCTTCCGCTAGGCTTTTTCTGCTGGATGGCACATACAGTATACAGATTCAATTCAGAATAGACTGAGCAAACACTTCTGAAGGAGAGGCGGGTCCACGGTGGGTCTGCCCTGATAACAGGCCCAGAGAATACAAAAGCTCCTGCAATGTGGAAATAATTAGAGCTATCTAATTTGGCACAACCTGTGCATTGCACTCACCCGGAAAAAAAAACAAAAAAAAACATACCCCTCCTTCATTCATTTGTATACCAAGTATAATGTGAATAGCTAATGCTCAAGGTACTTTCTGGCAACAAGTGGGCTATGTTTTGATTCTGTGCATGTGCATTTGTTGTTTTTTGACTTAAAGGGAAACTTGGCAGGATTTCCCCCTCTGCTGGAGAAATTGTGCATTATGCTATTTCAAAACTGTGGGAAAAGGTAACGATAAAGCACATGGATTTGTTTACAAGCTAGCAAAACGGTTAGCATAAGTTCGGCAGACAATGTGGATGTTACAAGGTAAGAAACACGATTTAAAACGAGTTTCTTGTTTCTCACTTCTCTTTCCGGGACGGTAGTCTCAATGTTGCAAGGTTTTCCGCCTGGGGACGCTAGGGGCAGCGGGAAAAGTCACCATTTTCACCGGAACAGATCATTTAACTATCCAAATGATTTCTAAACGGGTTTATTACGTTGAAATAGTTGCCAAGTTCCCCTTTAAGGAAAAACTTTGATCAAGTTGATATAATGAGGTACAAAGGCATTCATTTTAAGTTGTTTTCATCATAGCTTGTAATAAACACTGACGGCGAATCATGCATTTAGACACAGAGAGCATTCTGTATGTGCTCTTACCCAAAGCTCCTTGACAGATGTCTGTTCTTGTGGCTCCTCCGACAATGAATTCAGGATCGGATGTCAGTTCCTGAAAACCCATATGAAGGTTTTGTCAGTTTCAACATCCAATATATTAATTATTAAGAACAATGATTCTTTTACTTTTAAAACCAAAAAACACACATTATAATGTGTGTTCTGGTTCAGTGCATTATTTTTGCATGAGGTTGTCAACTTGTTGGAAGCTCTGAGTGAAATAAGTGTTACAACTAAATACCTGATGAATGAGTCATCCACTTCACTGTTTTCATGCACCATGGAAAATATTTTTTTACAAAAAATATGACTCCGACAAAGTCAGGAAGTTAGGTCAGCGCCGACCACGCCCATTGAAAACCTGTGCAATTCATTCGCATGCTACACAACATACACATCTTGACTGGTGAGAATAGACTATACGCCTCACTTGTAAGATTTAGAAAATAAACGATTCCTGAATAGACACACAAAGGATTAGGACAGATGAACCGAGGGATAATTCAACATTGTCTCTTGGCCATACCCCGGGTCTTTTCCATTCCACGCCTCTGGTTTTGGACGACCGTGGCCCCAACTCATTAAATCCGAGGATTTCAGGTGCGGCAGGGAAGGTGGGGTCGCTGAAGAGCTGTCCACGGCTCACGCACTGGCTCCGCAGCGACTCGAAGTCTTGGTTGAGGTACTTCACTGCATTGGCGTTAGTGCCAAACCCCGCTGCCAGTGCCCTTTTCTTGGCCAACGTGGATGCCACCCCAGCCATGCTGCTACTGTAATCTAGTTTTCCCACTTCTGGTCTTCCCGTCGGTAAGACTGAGGAAGAAAACGAAGTTACTGTTGGGTGGAAAGTTTTGCATTCCTACTCCGCCTCTACGTTTGCTACGTTTCGCCTACTTACAGGCGTGGTTTGGCATCATGTTCTCTCCAGCATCGTTTGTTTACACTACCCTAGAGCGAATTGACACTGCAAATTTATATATTTTTTCTTGTACTTATTACTTTACTTGGGCCATAGAATTTAATAGTCTCTTTGTATTTTAACCTGTATATTGGTTCTTGCGCTTGCTGAGGCATAATAGTGAAAATCTACCATTAAAAAACACAGCTCTGACGAATCCCAGATATTATACTTGATCAGATGAAACAGGGAAGTATAGCCCATTGCTAAGGGAGAATACAGAAGGAAGGTAGAAAAGAAGTTGCAGGAGAACAGTGTGAAGGAGGACTGGGGCGGAATGAGGACAATCACTGGCCTGAGGAAGAGTAGCAGCTCTGTGGAGGGAGATTTGGACTGAGCGAACCAGCTGAAGCACTTCTACAACAGGTTCGACTGCCCTGCTCCAACTTCAACGGCAGTGGTCTGTCCACCACCCTCTGCTGACTCAGACACTGCTGACTCAGACACTGGTCTTGCTTGCTTGCCTGCATGGGCGTAGATTTGCGTGGGGACCGAAGGACGTGTCCACACCAATATCAAATTACGACTGAAATGTCCCCATCAATATTCAGGTTGAAATTTGGGGGCTACACAAAGAGTTAAATAATTTCTCACTTCAGTGCTGCGGATCATCTCATACAGATCTTGTAATGTGCAGTAGCCTATAAGGGTAAATCGCGCTGATTTGAAGTTACCTTAACTACCAGTGAGCCACAGTCTCCTGCGCAGCATTGCGCAGCGCTTCAGCTTCACTTCGGCATATGAAGTGCGTCCAAATTCACCCATTCTTCTCTTAGTCTAGGTCAATTTTTAAAAGAAATTAACCCTGAAGGCAAATCATGTTAATTTTTGGCATACAACATTTTCAGGGGTTTTGAAGGGTGCTGAATTCAAATCTCCTGTATGCCAGGCTCAAAAATGTCCCATAATGCCTCAAAATGGAGAAATCCAATATGGCCGCTGCCGCCAGGTCAAAATCTAATTAATCACTTATCTTTTAGACTGTACAAGGTAAAAACCTGAATGTAATGTGCTTTTATAGGTTTTCACATATAGGGAATTCAATGCCATGCTCAGATTTAAGGTCAAGACTAGAGAAAATGCTTGAAATTAATGTACATGGTTAAAATTGTTGTATTTTTCATGAAAAAAGAGGACCATGAAACAGGTTGATGGCTTTCTGAAGAATTTACTTGAAACATGTATAGAAGTAAGGTTGATTACCATATTTTAACTATCTATTTATATTATTTATCTGTATTTTAACTATTTATTTAGTATTTGAAGAAAATGCTTGAAACTCTTAAGCTAAATGCCTATTTTAACTATCTATTTATATTATTTATCTGTATTTATCTATATTTTAACTATTTATTTAATAATGCATATTTACCTATTTATTTAGTAATTAATCCATTCTATTCTATTCAATTCTTTAAACTTCTTGGTATGAAGAGGTAGGCTACACACTTAGGCGAGGATCACATTAGCCAGCGGCAAACGTAACGCGACACTCAGACCATAATACACTTTGTCTCGTTCCTAAGCAACACAAACGGTTTGTCAATTGAATACGCTCGCGTTGTGCTTTGAAAGTTGAACCAAGTTCAACGCCCAGCTTGTTCAAAGCTTGCGTTACGCCAGCGTTGCCACCATTCCGCTGCCGAACCATAGAGAACAATAGGAAACCTGCCGCTTGCCGCTGGCTAATGTAATCCCCGCCTTAGACTATCCTAATCATCCTCATCCTCCTCCTCTCCAGCAGTGGACAGGTGCTGCTGCAGCTGCATGACTCCATGCATAACATGCCACTTTTCCTGCAACTGCAGCGCAGGCTTAGACATCCCTTGAAACAACCACAGGAGGTGATCTCCTTACAAGCTTTTGGAATTGGTGGAAGAGATAGTAGCTGTGGCACTAACTGATCATCCACATTTGGATGGCCATGATAAGTATGTGTTGTGTTCGGGCCGCTCCTTGGCTCAGTTCTGGGTAGCTAGATGCTATCTCTGGCTGTCTCAATCTCAGCTCCAGCAGGCAGACAGAGAGCGTCTTTTGAGAGTGTCGGTGGAGCCTGGGTCCATGTTCGGCCCACAGGCAACCACCCTGTTGCAGCAGGCGCGTTACAGCCGCCGCTGTGCAGAAGAGGTGTCAGGGTCTCTTGGTAGGCATGCCAGGGGTGCTAGGCGCTCTAGGGCATTCACGCCTCAGCCAACACCTACCTTGGGGCATCCGTCTTGGGGGCCGACTGATGTCAGGCAGCGGCTTCAGGCATCCCAGGGGTGTGGTAGCCGCCCACAAGCTGGCCGGGGGGGGGGGGGCCAGCGTGCTAGTGGCCGTGGCCCCTCCAGGTGCCCTTGTCATTCCTGACAATCTCCGGACCAGGCAGCCTCGCCTCTGATCTCGATGCAGGAAGGCTTGGCTGGCCTTAGGAGCGGATCCATGGGTGCTCTCCACCATGACCCATGGGTACCACCTGCAGTTCAGGACCAGACCCCATGGTTACCTTGGTGAGCAGTGCCATGCATGCTCAGTCAGACCTTATGTGCAGAGCTGTCCACCCTCCTGGTTAAGAGGGCGATAAGGGAAGTCAGGTGTTCAGACCCCCAAGCAGGGTTCTTCTCCCGTTATTTTCTTGTACCCAAGCGCACAGGGGACCTTCGTCCTGTTTTAGACCTCAGGGGTCTCAACGTGCACCTCCGGTCCCTGAGGTGCAGATTCATCACAGTTCTGAGAGTGTGGCAGGCCATCAATGCAGGGGACTGGTTTGCTACATCGACCTGCAGGATGCTTAATTTCAGATACCCATCTGGCCGGGGCATTGGCGGTTCCTGAGGTTTGTGTTTGAGGGTCGGTCTTCAAGTTCCAAGTCCTCCCATTTGGAATCTCTCTGGCCCCCCGAACCTTCACCAGGTGCATGGATGCAGTTCTTGCACCCATGAGGCAGCGGGGGCTCAGGATATTAAACTATCTAGACGACTGGCTCATCTGTGCAACCTCAGAAGTGCAATGCCAACTACACGTGGCCTTGCTGTTAAAGCACATTCAGGACTTGGGCTTGCGCCTCAATCCCAAGAAAAGCAGGCTCCAGCCTTCCCAGGTCACCACCTTCCTGGGCATGGTCCTGGACTCCAGGAGGGCATCCGTAACTCTCTCACCGGCGAGACAGCAGTCTTTCGCCACATGTCTCAGTCGCTTCACGTTGCACGCCCAGGTGGAGTGGAAACTCTGCCTTCGCCTCTTAGGCCTTATGGTGCAGGTAGTCCCCCTTGCCCTCTTTCAGATGCGCCCAGTGAATGCGGACCGGTGATTCGTCGCCAGGTCATATTTACAGACGCATCCCCAGTAGGCTGGGGCGCCGTTCTCAATGGTCAGGGCATCAATGGTCTCTGGACAGAACCTTGGCTATCCCAGCACATCAATGTCCTGGAGCTGAGGGCCGCTCTCCTTGCCCTCCCGCATTTTCTACCGTGGCTAAGAGGCCAACATGTGATGGTGAAGACCGACAGCACGGTGATTGCGGCCTACATCAACAGACAGGGGGTCTTGGGGTCTCCAGGTCTTTGCAGCCTGGCGACAGACCTGTGGCTCTGGGCTCATCCCCTGTTCAGCTCTTTCAGAGCAGTTCATGTGCCGGGGGCCTTGAATGCTGCGGGCGACATCTTGTCAAGAGGGGGCCCACATCCCGGAGAGTGGAGGCTCTAGTTAGCTTCTTCCTATTCACACAGTCTAACTGGCTAACGTGTTTTTAGTTTCTTATAATATATTAATTATTCAGTTAGCCTATACATAATCCTCACATAACAATCTTCACATGCTATTACATGGTCCTAAACAAATTGTTATGATATTATGTTATAGTTTACCTGTTACTGCTGAGCATCATGTGAGGGGAATGACATAATTCACAAGCGCCTCCTCAGTGTATAGGTAGAGGGTGTGGCCTCATTCAGGGTTACATATGGGTATTTGTGTGTGTAGTGGTAAGGGTAGGGGTGGGATGGGAAAACATGTCATCATAGCACACTGGACATCAAAACAATAGGCTCAGGTAAAATATTTCATTAGTAGGCAAATCTAGTAGTAACAGTTCGGCATTTAGCTTAAGAATTTCAAGCATTTTCTTCAAATACTAAATAAATAGTTAAAATACAGATAAATAATATCAATAGATAGTTAAAATATGGTAATCAACCTTGCTTCTAAACATGTTTCAAGTAAATTCTTCAGAAAGCCATCAACCTGTTTCATGGTCCTCTTTTTTTGTGAATTATTCATTATCCGAGACAACAATTTTAACCATGTACATTAATTTCAAGCATTTTCTTTAGTCTTGATCTTGAATCGGAGCATGGCATTGAATTCCCTATATGTGAAAACCTATAAAAGCACATTACATTCAGGTTTTTACCTTGTACAGTCCAAAAGATAAGTGATTAATTAGATTTTGACCTGGCGGCGGCGGCCATATTGGATTTCTCCATTTTGAGGCATTATGGGACATTTTTGAGCCTGGCATACAGGAGATTTGAATTCAGCACCCTTCAAAACCCCTAAAAATGTTGTATGCTAAAAATTAACATGATTTGCCTTCGGGACTTTAAATAAGCACATTTTCCAAAATCCTGCCTAGTCTATCTGTTGAACTCCTCGACAAGTAGGCTACTCATCACATATGTGTCACACGAAAGAGCCTTTTCTCAGCTTTTAAACGGTGCTAGCTAGGCACTATTTGCTGTGATAAACAGTTAACGAGAAAAATAAGAGATGTAATAAATATTCTCTGCGCCCATCTCCACATCCATTCGTCTTGGTGGAATACACACTCTTCACGCAACACATGACAAACCATATATCAGAATAAACAGCAGACCTTACCGAACACAAAGGTGTAATGCATTCCCGTGTATAGTTAGCTGTTCCAGAGTAATCCGGTTTTGAAATAAATTGTAGCAAAATTCAACATGGTCTTTCGGCTTTAAACATTTCTTAAAACTAAACTGTGCTTACATCGCCTAGATATCTGTAAATATTAGAATCAGAGAATATACATGCAGCTCACGGTTAAGAGTTTGTCAATGTAGCCTTAATGATTTCTTTTCACAAAATGCTAAGCATGCATGTATTTAAGTTTCTTAAAACTGAGCTGTGCTTAAATGGGTCAATGCATGATTCCATAACAGACCAAATAGAAAATAAATGTTAAATATAGCCTACATATCTGTACATATTAAAATCAGATTATGTAGGCTACACAGTATAGTTAGTTGGACAGTAGCACATTTTAATTATTTTATATATCTATAGTGGCTGGTGAAAGAGTTGAGTGGCTTTTTTTCGGGGGGGGCAGTGGGTAGTGGAGGAAACTCCGCCCCAGTAAGGCAGCCGGGCCTGACAGACTGTGTCCAAGGCTGCTTAGGATCTGTGCTGCTGAACTGGGGGAGCCACTGAAGCACATCTTCAACCTGAGTCTCCATCTTGGAAGACATCATGTCTCATCCCCGTCCCCAAGAAGCCACACCCAAGTGAGCTCAATGACTACAGGCTGGTCGCTCTAATATCACTTGTGATGAAGACCATGGAGCGACTGGTTTAGGAGATACTTAGACTCCAGCTAACCCATAGACCCGCTACAGTTTGCATACCAGGTGAAAGTGGGCGTGAACGATGTCTCCTACACAGGACACATTGGGCGTGGGCGACATCTCCTACACAGGACACATTATCACCTGGACAAGGGGGAAAGTGTTGTGAGAATCATGTTCTTTGACTTCTCCAGTGCTTTTAAAAGTATATTTTTTGGGCTTTTTATGCCTTTAATGCGACAGGATAGTGGCGAGTGACAGGAGGTGGGTGGGAGAGAGAGTCGGGGTGGGATCCGGAGGGGACCACAGGGCGGGAATCGAACCCGGGTCGCCGGTGTACGGTTCAGGTGCCCCAGGCAGTTGCGCCACGGCTGGGGCCTTCTCCAGTGCTTTTAACACCATCCAACCCCTCAGACTGGGTGACAAGCTCTTGCAGATGGGTGTGGATGCTCACCTGGATTACAGACTATCTGACAAGTTTCTGTGAAAATGCTGCCAATCATGTAATTCTTTTTACCTCTTGTAGTGGAATCTTTATATACTTTATGTGTGTGTGTGTGTATGTGTGTGTCCGTGTCTGGAGTGCAGGTGTGAGGTGTGGGCTGTAGCTCCATGGTCTTCTTCACCTGCTGTCTCTGAATAGCTCGTCCTCCCCATCTAATGCCATTCTGTCTGAGAGCTCGCTGAACTCTTTATAGACAATCCAGTCATTTCCTACACCAGTGGACACACAAAACAGCAAACATCACTATCCAAGCTCACCTAACTGTCATCAAGATGACATCCATGGCAGGTAAGCTGGCTCCTCTCAGGGAGAGAGATCAGGGTATTGGCACCAATCACCATCACACAGTGAAGTTCAACCAACAGGACTCCAAGGCCCTGAACCTCCAGTGTCTTGATGGTAGGCCTTCTCTTTGATAATGACTCCCTGCTGAGACCATGTCGCTTGGATACATCAGGCCGTATTCCCCCAAGACCCGTGAGGTTGTTTGTAAAAGACCAACAGTAAGGATCCTAAGTATGCAGTTGCTTTTATATATATGGTGTTTATGTCTAGTGTTCAGATAATGGTAATTATCATTATTGGATTATGGTCATGTGTGCATAGATACTCTTGTACAGATGTCTAAAAACACTGACACTGAAATAATTGTGCACATACACTGGCATACAATATAAACATGTTTAAACTTAAATGTGTACATTCTTAAAACAAATGTATTAGAAACAACACAAACTGCGTTGTCCCTATCTGGACATAAAGATGTGTTAAAAAAAAAAAACAACACAAGTTGTGTTGTCCCTATCTGGACATAGAGATGTGTTAAAAACTTCTAACTCAGATTGGACACTTGTTCACTAAATACACACTCACTTAATAAGTGGTGTGCAAAGGTCTGTTTGAATGGGCACCATTCTTCCCCTTATTCAGTATAATCAACGTCCTTATTCCCAACACTTGGCGGCCATCTTGGTATACTAATATAATTCAGTATCTAAATTAGAATATCAGATCAAAGAGTAGGCTAAAACAAGGCGGTTCAATTACTGGATAGCTGTAGGGTGGAGAGAGGCAGCTATGAGTGACAGCTGAAAGGCTAAAAGAGACTCCAGCCAAAGGTCATTTATATCTATGGAATAATGGCAGCCAAGGTACTCTGTTATGGAATTACTGTAAGATTGCTTGATAGGACTAGGTGTTAATCCCTGAAGATTCAGAAGCCTACTACACTTGTCTTGAGTGGGTTGGAG
Organism: Alosa sapidissima; assembly: GCF_018492685.1. NCBI lineage: Eukaryota > Metazoa > Chordata > Actinopteri > Clupeiformes > Clupeidae > Alosa > Alosa sapidissima. The sequence goes on along the minus strand of NC_055972.1, from coordinate 27,028,637 downwards.
ATGTCCTCTTGGGTAGGGTTGGATTTGGTGGTGAAGTTCCCACCAATATGACACTCCTTGGGTGTTTCGGTCATTTATCACAAGACACTCTCAGAGAAAGACAAAGCAAAGGCAGAGGACTTCACATGGCAAAGGGGAATGGAGTACCCTCTGCCTGTAGAGTAAATAGAGACAAGGGGAATTGTTTGATTACATCTGACAGCACGCAGGGCCTCCATCTGTATTGATTCAGCTGGGCGTCGACTGGATAACCACCAATGTCAGCACAATTCATTTGCTTTACTGGGTTGAGTTTTACCTGTGAAACAGACAACAATACACTGTATACATTAAAACAAAATCCAACAAGGGCATGGTGGCAGTTAGTAAATGAAACGCTTTGATGTTAATGCATGGGACATACAATATCATTTAAGTGTCCTTCACATGTAACTGTCCCGTCATCTTGTCATATACTGTACAAGTCATTTTTACAATTTCCCAATAGGTACCATAACCAGGAGCAAAAGCATGTAATTTATCTCTCTGCTACACTTGAATAGTTAATTTAATGGTGGCGCTACAAGAATAGGTATCATCCAAGTGTCCCTTGGTAAGAATAGCTTTCTCAGCCTGACTCTTTCTTGAATCTCGGGGAAAGTTTGGGAGAGAGAATTCAGTCAACCTCATCCTCAGTGGGACAGTTTTCATGCTGGCGGCTGTTTGCATGCCCAGGGGTGGAGTCCCTTCAGAATGACACATCTCCAGGGAGACATATCTCCGTGATCTCCAAGGCAACTAACTATTATCATCCAAAATGTTCTCAGGACTTGCACACACTCTGAGGGCTTGTAAATAGTCATAAATAACAAAGCTGCTCATTTTTTTTAACCAAATGTTTTGCAACAAAAGCCTCTGCAAAGGTCTGGAGAGAGCAGCAGACCTCCACCAAGGTCAAATGCTGTATCTGGCAACATAGTGAAAAGAAAACTAAATTATTCAAGCTGCCCTGTGGGTTGAAGGTATGAAATTCAATTGGTTCTTCTTTGCCGTATGTAACACTTTTCCACTGGCATTGGACTGGTAGTTTTTTTTGTAATTTTTTCATAGACATTCCTTTGTGCGATTAACTGACACATTCAAGCACTAGGTGCTGTATAGTTTGCTTTTGTTTTGCTATAGGAACTTGATATCCTAAATGTGGTAGGTGTAGCATGATGTAGCCAGTTAGCTATGCTCGGGGCAGGAACACAATAGGAGACGGGTACCAGTGCTGTGTCTTAGCCCCTCGCCTCTATGCACTTCTCAGGCTTACTTGATTTCCCTCAGGGCTGTCCTCTTTCTTTCACCTCTATGGACATGGACACACACACACACACACACACAAAATCAGCAGTAAATCAGCAATTCCTAAAGAGACCTGCAGAGGGCATGCTGTGGTATACCTGTGTGCAACTCTTAACTGCACACATAAAACCCATTACCTAAAAAATAAATATAAGGTTTCTTCACAGTAATCTTACTGCCTAGTTTATGTATTAGTTAGACCTTTGTTCTCTTTTGCTCATTCAGAACATTTCTTTTGTAAACATTAAAGAATGGTGTTAGACTACATACTTTGTACAACCACAGGTTGATCATGAAGGGTATTTGCATGTGCATGAATGCGTGTTGACCCAAGTACAAACAAAACAAGCAGCATAAGCATTTTCTTCTTATCTTGTCTTTACAGGATTGTCAGCACTGTTTGTTTTTGTTTTGTGTTCTCTGAACATAGTTGTTTCCTAAAGTAAGTGTGTTGTATAGATAGATAGATAGATAGATAGATAGAAGCCTATCCTTTTTTTAATATTTCCACATTTGCTAGTCTAATCTGCAGAGCGAAGAAAATAACAGAAATATACACCAGCTGTATCATAACTTATTTGCATCATTTTTTTGGTCTATAGTCTCTACAATAAAGAATGAGCAAATATACATTGAATGTTAAATGGACTGCATCTATATAGCGCTTTTCCACTCCTCCAAGCACTCAAACGCTTTACAACATCATGCCTCACATTCACCCATTCACATTGTATCGAAGGCGGAGGCTGCCATGCAAGGCACTAACCTACTCATTGGGAGCACTGGGGTTAAGTTGGGCTCGAGCCTGCAACCTTCCGGTTGTTGGATGACTCCTCTACCCTGTTAATAATATGTTCTTGTTGTTTACAATGTATGAAGAAATCCAGATGAGTCAATGTTATGACAAATTATGAGAGATGTGTCCACCTCCTCTGGATGAAGATTCAGAAATACTATGATGACATATAAGCACCCCCTATTACTGTATTACACAGAGAAACCCTCCAGTTATCATAGTACACGTTGGGGTTTCATGCTGTAGGATACTGGTTCTCAAAGTGTGGGGTGGGCCCCACTAATGGGGAATAGAGACATGACAGGTGGGGCACGATGAACAGGAGGAAATTAGTTTTTTGTGCCTTTCTTTAATAATGCCTTTCTTTTTTGACAAGGAAGATCATACATTCAAAACAAAATAGCCACACACAAACATAAGAGTCATAAACAGACTGACATATGAGAACAAGACGTGAAATGTAACGTGGAACCAAAATGCAAAAAAAAAAAAATGTTTTACCATTATGTTACCATTTCGCCAGGATGATGGGGTCAGGTGGGGCTTGAAAATTCCCCACCTCCAAAGTGGGGAATAACAGAAAAGGTTTGAGAATCTCTGCTGTGGGCAGTGGTGTAGTCTAGCTTGCTGTAGGTATATTGCTCAGCCTGTAGTGCTTAAGACAAGAGCACGGACAAGTGGACAAGGACAGATGTCTGTAACATCCTCAAAATCTGTCAAAACACAAATGTATGTTGATATATCGATATCTTTAGATATTTCAAGTGGCTACAGTATGTGGGCATCTTGAGGCTTTTTATGTGTGTATAATGCGTAGACCTGCGTACTGCATAATGTAGATTATACCACTGGCTGTAGGGATTTATTTTACAATACAGACAAACCGGTGGAACTTATGGCTCATCCTGCAGCTTAGCATTTGTAGGCTTTCAATATATGTGTATTGGCAATGGCATGGGTCCTGCCTTACCATTTAATTGCTGTGTCAGATTCCACCCTACACCCGCATGCTAAGTGTCATGACTCAGATTGATCTGGTGCTATGAGTTGACATGACATGAGAGCAGCACTAGCCCTGCCTAAAGCAGGTAAGACTGTCTGCTGCCGCCCCCACACCTCTTTCCTAACCGGCTGCCATGGGAACAGACAAACCAGCGGCCAGACTGGATTAGCCAGTTTTGAGCTTCCCTCTATTAGGTCACAATAGGAGTACACACTTGGGCATTGCGTGTGATCACTGTTAGATATCATGTTTCAACAATAATGGCATGTAATATAGGCCTATCACCAAATAGAAAACAACATCTGCAACATCATGCAGAGCCACAGAAACAGAAAGTTCTATAGCATGTTCTGTGCTATTTCATCCTTCAGGTTCCACAGTCAACAGTGCAGCATTGCAGACCATGTGTGTCATTATGCAGATGCACAGTAAGCCATAGACTTTGACTGCTTTGTGGATCACCTGATCAGACTGGAAATGTTATTCAGTGAGCAAAAACAGCATATTCATATCCAGTAGATAGATGGTGTCTAAATGCATCTTTCTCTTCTGTTTTCATGGTTGTGCTTGGCTACCAAGTAACTAGCATTTTGTTTTCATTCAGTTCCATTCTCTTGCACAGTTTTATTGGTTTGAGATTGTTGAATATCAATAAACAATTTTAAATTCAAGCCTGCTGGCATTTTGTAACTAAACTGAAATATCCATCACACACACACACAAACACACACAGTTGTGCTCATATTTACATACCCTCAGAATTTGTGATTAGCCAGCTTTTTGAAAATATGACTTATCATGCAGAAAACCTTTCTTTTATTTAGGGATAGTGGTCAGGTGAAGCCATTTATTATCACATATTGTGTGCCATTTTTAAATAATATGGATCACTGAAATCACCCAAATGGCTCTGATCAAACTTTTACCTGAATGTTTGGTCTGATAATATGTACACAGTAGACAGATGGCAACACTAAATCCAATTAAGAAGTACATTGGATCTGCCTATAAAAAATAAGTTTAAAAGATGTTTAAAACGGTCGGTTGAGATGCAGGAAAGATTGAGCTGGAAATACAACAGATAAAGAATGCTTTATTACAAAACTGAATGATATAGCTCCCATTGTCCTACACCTTCCTCCTAATGCAGCCTTCTCTTTTGTTTTCTGTGGTTGTACTTGGATAGGATCCAAAATGTGTTATTTCGGTTTAAATCTGTTCTGTTTAAAGTTTCATCATTTATTAGGATATAAATTCAAAACACATGGTCTACGAAATGTCTGACTGCAGTTGCTGAAGTGAGTGGAAAGCATCGCTAACTACTGATGAATCATACGGCACAGAAAAGGGCCGTGGAGGTCCAGCAGGGAAATGTGGACACACCTGTTAACTCTCAGAGGATAACGACTGACAGCGACTGTAGAGGCAGTGTTAGCCTACTTACTTTCTTTCGCCACCCCAGTTATCACACCTGTTGTTATTTTTGTTAACAAACCGGTAGAGTATATAGCTTTCTGCTCATCTGATTGTGGCAGAATACCATCTGCGACAACTATGTCGGGAATAGCGTCGAAGCTTCAGCACGACCGGGAGAAGGCTCAGGGCATCGGATCAAACTCGCATGCAGTAAAATACCTAGGTCAAGATTACGAGGTGCTGAGAAGGCAATGCCTTGAGTCTGGGCGACTGTTTAAAGATGATACCTTTGAGGCAGGGGTGTCTTCTCTTGGATTTAAAGAACTTGGACCTAGCTCATATAAAGTCCGCGGGGTCACCTGGAAGCGACCTACGGTAGGACAACTGTCTGTTATTTTGTTTTTTGTGCTAACACTTTGTTGGGAAAGCTTTGTCAGCCAAGTGGGATATTTGTGTTAGCCTACTACATAATAGGTCAACCTAAGAATATTATGAAGTGCACTGAGCATCTTCAGTGTAGGCTAGTTAATCTTTGAGGGCCTACTCAATTTTATATATAGCCTACTTGATTTACTCTATACTTTAAGTGTGAAGTATATATTATAGGCTATATTCTGTTGTTATTTTGACTTTTTGGGGCCCAGGGGTCCCTTGAAAAAAAGATGGTAAAATAAAGGATACATATATAAATAAATATTTAAAAATATAAAAGATAAAAACATACTTGTATTTAGTAGTGTTTAACTTTGTGTTGTTGTTGTTGTTATCCAGGAGCTAAGCCGAAACCCCCAGTTTATTCTTGAAGATGCCACCAGAACAGATATCTGCCAAGGGGCTCTTGGTGAGGATAATTAGGCTACCCAATGCCAATCTCTACTTGTTTGCAGAGAGAGCAGGTGTGCTTCTCCAGTTTCTCTTGTTCAGCCACTCCTTGGTCTTGTTGCTGCCAGCGCCTAATCACAAAGAGACAACTAACTGCAGACACAACCTGAGGGTACGGGTGGAGCTCTGGCCGAGATGGAAAATTTCATTGGACTCCGATGATCGAACCATATTTGAATAGATTTAATTTGCATATTATAATTATCTTTATAAATTCAACATTGTCTGCAAACCATTTCTATTCAAGTAGTGACAAGTGCCCCACAATACCTCAGAAATTGTTTACATACAGTTTAATTTATGACTTTGGTTGTCCAGGCTTTAGAGCATTCATTTCACAATATGATCAAATTGAACTGCATATACAAACATGTGCGCTCCTAAGGTATTTCTGGTGGCACAGGAAACAACATTGAGCTAATGGTAACTTGGGGACAAACAAGACATTTAAAGTTTTAAAGTCAACATCTTTTAGAGCATTACGCTAAAGTCTGATTCATTTTCATTTCAAAGTGATTGCTTTGGTTTTGAACGTTTCAACCGGAAATAGAAACAGATTGAATGGGCAGATTAGCAAACTGCATGCAATCATGTAGTAGTATAACATTTTATTACACAGCTCTTCAGTGTGCTGCAGAAAGCTCCATTCACATGAATGCTCTCTGACTCCATATATAGCCCATCACTTACACTTAGAAATTTGATATGACTACTTTAAACTGTACATTTTTAATGATTATGTTTATTGTCAATTGTACATTTTTAATGATAATGTACAGCGAGAACAATAAACATCACTTTGGATAAAATGGTCTGCCAGGAAACACAAGCAAATCCTGCACGCCCAATATCAGACACGACTTCCTGAGCCTCTGGTTGGCCTTCTGATAAAGTCCTGAGCTTGTTGAGAAAGTTTATAGTGGAATAACTTTCCTGGTGTTTGCTTGGTTGTTCAATGTCCTTGGTTTAAAAATGCCTGCCCTCTTTCTATAGGGGACTGTTGGCTACTGGCAGCCATTGCCTCACTGACTCTGAACAAACAAGTCCTGTCTCGTGTTGTTCCTTCTGACCAGAGTTTTGAGCAGGGCTATGCTGGGATCTTCCATTTTGAGGTGTGTGACAACCTCAACTCATACTGCACCCCCACCCCAACCCCTCTCCTGTATATTACATCGTGTTCCTTCCTTAATTCTTTGAGGTGTGACGAGTATTTTTGCAAGTCGTTCCAGAATATTTCTGAACAAATTTGTAACTTATATTAGCTGCATGAAAACTTTGCGTGTTGATGGACTTTGCCTGCCATGTAAATTAGGGCTACTGTTGGTATAATGTATCTGCACTGTGCTGCTATTGGCTTGGATTCAGTGCCATTCAGAGCCTGTATTGTCTGCCCCTTATTTCAGTTCTGGCAGTTTGGGGAGTGGGTGGACGTGGTGATTGACGACCGTCTGCCCACCAAAGACGGAGAGCTGCTATTTGTTCACTCAGCAACTGGCTCTGAGTTCTGGAGCGCCCTGCTGGAGAAGGCCTATGCTAAGTGAGTTGATGTGAACATAAAGCCACCTGTTTCATCTGTGTCACTTGATCCATCTCAAAATCAGAATCAGAACTATGCCTTATTAATGACCAAGTATGTTTTCACACACAAAGGGAATTTGATTCAGCTGTTGGTGACTCATTAGCAGTACAAGAAAAAATATATACATAGTACACAATGCAGTGTACAGTAGGCAATATCGACAATGCAAAATATACAAACAATGTGCATATTACAGACAGGGCACTACAATCTATAGTCCTCAGGGCACTACAATATATAAGCTATAGCCATACAATTATCTTCCTTCAGGCTGAATGGGTGCTATGAGGCCCTGTCGGGAGGCACCACCACTGAGGGCTTTGAGGACTTCACTGGGGGGATTGCAGAGGCCCACGACCTCAAGCAGGCCAGACCAGAACTCTTCAAAATAATCAAGAAAGCCCTGAACAGAGGCTCCCTCCTTGGATGCTCTATTGATGTGCGTTAAAGATTCTGCAGAGCAGTGAAATATATATATATATATATATATATTAATATTATTGTTAATGAAGCTGTTTTTAGGTTTGTTTGTTGATAGGCCACTGTAGGAAGTCCCTAACCTATAGCAGAAGGAATTTAACATCTTTATCTGTATATAACTGAAACTTAATCTTACAAAACCTTGTTACACTCCTAATGTTTTATAGATGATCAGACAGGCAACAGATTACTTCACTGTTCCACTGGGCAGTGGTGGCGTAGTGGTAGCGTAGTGTATATAAATGTAAGGCATTATTATTATTATTATTATTATTATTATTATTATTATTATTATGTAGCCTAAAAGTTGTGAGTTCAATTCTTGGCTTCCACCATTGTCCCCCTGAGCAAGGCATTTAACCCCAAGTTGCTCTAGGGTCAATGTAATCCTTTGTAATATAATTGCCATATGTAAGTCACTTTGGATAAAAAGTGTCTGCTAAATGAATAAATGTAAGTATAAATGTTCACCATTAATAACGGCAGTTTGATGATTTGGGAATGTGTTTATTGTGCAGTTACCTACCAGGTTTCCTCTCATGACATCAATCAGGGAACACCTTTAAAAAAAAAAAAATACTCGCATCCCTGTGTACAGATCACCAGCTCAGCTGATTCGGAGGCCATCACATCACAGAAGCTGGTGAAGGGACACGCATACTCTCTCACTGGAGCTGATGAGGTGAGAACATCGTCATGGTCGCTCTTACTGTCACGTTTTTTCTTAGATAAGGCACTGAAGCATCAGGAAGCATGAGAGTATCTCAGGATCTCAGGCGATTGGCTGAGTGACTTTGCCTGGCTTTTATACAGTAGACACCTATTGGGTGGGTTTACATGGGCACATTTAATCTGATTAGAATCAGATTCATGCCTCAATCGGAATACGTATATAACCTGTTATGATGGTGCCAACCAGGCTATATATAAACACCTTGATTGGAATAAAACTGCCCAATCTGATTGTAATTTCAGTGGGATTGAAAGGAGTGGTATAATCCATTCCAATCACCATACACTTATTCAATCGTTTTTTTTTTGTGTGTGATAATCGGAATCTACAAAATTCATTCCAATTAAAAGAAAAATGTGCATGCAAACGGGGACTATTGAGATGATTGCAGGCTGTTGCATAGGACCAGCAGTTGATTACAGGCTCAGCATGCTGTCAATCACTTGAGTCCAGGGCGTGGTCAGGCCTGGAATGGGTTGACAGGAAATGGTCTAAACAAACACAAAAGACAGAAGGAAAATAAGGACTAGAAAGGTGGGCTACTGGGCAGAGGGCAGAAAAGGACAACAATATGACTTTGTGTTGAATTGAGTCCTAAATTGACTACATTGCCACTCTTGTTGCATGCACAGTCCACAGTTGTGCCCTTGGCAGTAAAAGGTTTGCAGTGATAAATTAACCCTTTGTGTGTGTGTGTGTGTGTGTGTGTGTGTGTCTGTCCAGGTGCGCACCAGGGGTGGTTCGGAGAAACTCATCCGCATCCGAAATCCCTGGGGTCAGGTGGAGTGGACAGGAGCGTGGAGCGACAGGTATGTCCTGAGCGGCTCGGCTCTTCGGCCACACGTCACCAGACTGGCCCAAACCATTCATGTTGCTATAGGCTCATATTGTGCTAATTTTGGTGAGGCGGTTGACTTGCTATGAATGTGAAGCATTTGTAAGAGGCCTGTGGGTGTTTCTCAGTAAAACAGCAGTGAGGTGAATTAATTGTTGGGTTTAAACCTGTATGACTAGCACACTACCGGATTCAAACGCTGGGGTGGAAACACCCAGATTTACATTTTCATAGCTCTGCTTAACTACCCAAACCTAAGCTTTGCATTTTCTTTACTGTACTGTATCTGATACTGACACTAGAGAAACACACTTGTCTATGTGTACAAACAGCATGTCTAACTCAAAGACAATAAGTGGCATTAAGTGGCACACCATCTCTTACTGTATAGCCTATATGTAAATCCTGCATACTTGGACTGAGGGTAAGAGTCCGCGATCATTCTGTCAGCTGCACTGAGTCACAGTGTTTTGTCCTTCCTGCCTGTAGATCTTCTGAATGGGACTCGGTCAGCGATGAGGATCGGGACAGACTGAAGAACGCCTCAGAGGATGGAGAGTTCTGGTAAATCCTACACTTGTGTAACATGGTTAATCATCCTTCCCTTTGCCATTGTACCAGAAGGTTACTGTAATGAATACTTTGGTTTATTGTTCAGTCATTCTAAAATATTTGTGCATGCAGCAACCTGGAACTGAATGACATTACCTTCTCTTCTTCCCAGTTTGATTGACTTGCCTGTGAAAACCCATTGCTGAATATTTGTTGCAGAACAGTTCAGTAGCTGCACGGGGCAGCCGTGGCCTACTGGTTAGCACTTCGGACCTGTAACCGGAGGGTTGCCGGTTCGAACCCTGACCAGTAGGCACGGCTGAAGTGCCCTTGAGCAAGGCACCTAACCCCTCACTGCTCCCCGAGCGCTGCTGTTGATGCAGGCAGCTCACTGCGCCGGGATTAGTGTGTGCTTCACCTCACTGTGTGTACACTGTGTGCTGTGTGTGTTTCACTAATTCACGGATTGGGATAAATGCAGAGACCAAATTTCCCTCATGGGATCAAAAGAGTGTATATATACTTATATATACTTATTTTTGTCAGAATATACAACTGAGAATCCTGGGCCGAGATGCTTTCATATAAGCACAACACAAGAACACATCTGTTAGACTAATACAAACACTTTACCATTGATTTGATGGGATCCACTTCTCATAATACCTGACCAGACCAATGAGTCTGACTAGGTACTACTAACCTATGTTTAACCACTCAGACCAAAACAGGTCATACCCAGGTTAGGTTTATGCTTTGTATGTTTATCTGGGCCCGTTTTGTTCATATATTTTTTTCAGACTATAATGTTGTTAACTGCATCACACTATACCTTGTTATATACCTACCGTGTTTTCCCTGTCTTTTTGACCTAGTCCTGGGTGTTTTTTTTTTTTAGATAAGGCACTGAAGCATGACCCTGTCATGAACCACCAGAGAGTATCTCAGCATCTCGGGCGATGGCTAATTGACTTGGCTTCGCTCTTTTAAACAGTAGCAATGAGATGATTCCAGCCAGTTGCAAAGGACCAGTAGTGGTTCTAAATCCAGCCCAGGAACCATGCACATCTTTTGTCTAACCTCTATTAGCTGGGGTGCAGTAAAATAACCCACATTGACCCCTATATACTAAATGTTGACACAGGCTTAACTCTGGTCAAATGCTTTTAATTGCTGACTGGGCTGAGCTCTTGACACATTTCTCGCTCATAAAATGTGGACACAAACACTGTATTTGTGACGGTCTCTCTTTCTCTCTCTCTCTCTGTCTTTGTGTGTGTTTGTTTTGTGTGTGTGTTTATTTTGTGTGTGTGTATGCACCAGGATGTCTTTTTCTGACTGGTTGCATCATTACTCACGTTTGGAGATCTGTAACCTGACTCCTGATGCCCTCTCTGATGATGAGGTGGAGAAATGGTCCCTGTCCAAATTTGAAGGAAGTTGGAGGAAAGGCTCAACTGCTGGAGGCTGCAGGAATTTTCCAAGTACTGATTATAAATATTATATAATAGTATATGTAGTATTGTATATGTCTGAGTTATTGCTGTTAATATCCTGATGAGATAATAAATGGAACTGCGCGTCATTTCGATTCATTTTTATTATTTTCTTTCAGATAAGTGCCTCAAGTTATGTTTAAGTTATTTTGTCACATTAAAATATATGTGTTCCTGATAATAGCTGTAATAGAACAGATTTATTTTCAGAAGATGCATTTGAGCTCCGTTTAAAACATAGAAGTTTGCATGATTAAATTCATCTACTGGCTACAAGGTTATCTTTCAGATTTTCGCACTAATTTCCAGTGAGAAGTGATGTGTTTGAGTGCTGAGTGACCTGCAGTTATGTTTTGCTCCAGACTCCTTTTGGCAGAATCCTCAGTTTGTGATCAAGTTGGATGAGGAGGATGATGACCCTGATGATAACGAGGTTGGCTGCACCTTCATCGTGGGTCTGATCCAGAAGAACCGTAGGAGGATGAGGAAGATGGGCCAGGACATGCACACCATCGGCTTCGCCATCTACGAGGTAGGTCGTACGGATCCACCGTATCCACCGATCCAATGTTTGAATTTGATTGGTCTCGTACAATTTAATGCAGGCAATGAAAAACGCTTTATGATAACATGAATCAGCAATTATTGCCTAATATAAACAAATGATGTAATATTAGCAAATATAATTCTATATGTAAAAAATTGTTTGGGAGGTGTTGGTGATCTTTTTCTGTTTTTTTTTCCCCTTGTAGGTGCCTGACGAGGTATGTATACAGATGATTGAAAAAGGAATGGGTTATTGAGGAATGGTCAGTATATTTGAACCTGATGTGTGGGGATTAACTGACATGGCAAAATGATATTGGCTTGTGAGTATACCTTTGTATAAAAAATAATGTCATGTTTTGTTTAGGCCTTTGTCTTGACACCTCATCTGCAACCATGCATTGCTCATCTACAGTTCAAAACCACTGCATGTCCTCAAACAGAAGTGACAATGCCCTCTAGTGGCTGTATAAATAATTCTCTTTTTCTTCTTCATGCCTTCTAGTACGTTGGGAGGAGACAGGTTCATCTGAATAGAGACTTCTTCTTGCGCAATGCCTCCAAAGCTCGCTCGGAGACCTTTATAAACCTGCGCGAGGTCAGCAACCGCTTCTGCCTGCCTCCCGGGGAGTACCTTGTCCTCCCGTCCACATTTGAGCCCAACAAGAACGGCGACTTTGCTGTGCGGATCTTCTCTGAGAAGCATGCTGACTTTCAGTAAGGTTTCAGACATGAACAGTTTTATTAAACCAATTCCAAGTTTAATTGGCAAACATCATTAGCCTGGTTAGCACCAGACCGTATCTCAATTGAAATTGGGTCTGGACAAGGTTCATTCACCTCCCATTTCCAAATGGCGTCACCAACAGACGCCGATAAAAATGCCTCTGGATGCAACTGGATAGACCTAAAGCCAATGAGCGCAATGAAGGAGATGACATATGCAAAGCAACAAATAAGCATTTTTCAAAAACTGCTTTGATGTCATCATGTTAAGCCCGCCTCAACGGTTGTGATTGGTGCCCGGGTTTTAGGAACACTGGAAATGGGAGTGAATGGCTTGCCAGACGGACCTGCAGAGCAAATTTAAATTTGCCAACGTCCGTCTGGATTCTCCCAGGCTAAAACATCATTACTATTGTCCAAGAAATGTGTTCAAGTTTATTGTTTCAGGCTGTTATGTAATTTTGCGCTAAAATGTGATCTTTTTGATAAACCAGGGAGTTGGATGACCCTGTTGATTGTCACGTAGAGGAGGTATGTCACTGGGGATGGGTTTAGCTTTACATGATCCATAAATATACATATGATTATTTTGTAAAATGTTTCTCACAAAAATGATTCACTAACAAGCTACATTTATTCATCCCTCTCTCTCTTAGGTTCATGTTGATGAAGATGATGTTGATGACCGGTTTCGCAACCTGTTTGGACAGCTGGCAGGACATGTAAGCCTTAGACTTACAATATTTCATATCATATACACACATACATATATCTCATAATATTATCGTACACACACATGCATCTCACATTATTATATATAATACATAAATACATTCAGTATAGCTTAAAATATTATAGCCTATATCATACACACACTGTACATTATTGCAATATACACGCATGCATCTCACAATATCATATATCATACACACATACATATATCTAACAATATTGTAGCATAACTGGGTAGAAAATTACTGTCTAATCATAGGTATCATTTCCGGTGTTCATTTTGTTGATTTTTCTTAACAGGATTGTGAGATTTCTGCCTTTGAGTTGCAAAGGATCCTTAACAAAGTGGTTGCGAAACGTGAGTTGGAGAGTGGTGCTTTGTGTATTCTTTTTAAATTCAAAGCCAAATTTACATGCAAACATCCAAATTTACAAACATGGTCAGAAAATAGGGGGCATTCAGCTGACTCCTCTTTTATTTCAGGTTCTGATATTAAGACCAGTGGGTTTAGTCTTGCCACCTGCCGTAACATGGTCAATCTTCTGGATGTATCCTTTCCCCGATTAAACATACATTTGTTTTTGTGTACGTACATGTTTTTGTGCATACGATAATTGTTTGGCATGGGAGAGACTATGAGATTCCTTAACATGTCTTTCTTAGAAAGATGGGTCTGGCAAATTGGGCCTGGTAGAATTCAAGATCCTGTGGACAAAAATCCAGAAGTATCTGGTAGGTGTCTTATCTTATGACTTAACAAACATGTGGTCTGGTTGTTGTACTACCCACTACCACCACCAGCTTAATAGAGGCCCCATATTATTATAACTAACTGAAATATTGACATATTTTGCAGTCTCTTAATATGGACCTCAAGGTGTGAAACAAGAATGATTTATGTGTGTGGTGTGTCATCATGATGTTCTCAAATGATGATTAATTGTGTGTTGTGAATTAAATGTTCTGTCTCAAAGGACTACTACCGTGAGAGAGATGCAGACAAAACTGGTTGCATGAGTTCAGCTGAAATGAGGATGGCTGTCGAGGATGCAGGTACATAGTAGTATGTAACAAGTATTTAGTTAACAACCATAATCAGACACCTGGATCTAATACAGCAAAGCTTCTAAGAGCTTGATTATCTAACAGGAATGTGTCATTACAGGTCTGTAACTCAACACTACCAAAAAGGGGTACAGCTCAACATCTGTATCCCCCCCGCCCCCCCCTCACACACACACACACACACACACACGTGACATCTCTGTGTCTTTCTCTCTCTCTCTCTCTCTCTCTCTCTTACTCTCCCCTTCTCTCTAATTCAGTCTTTATTCTGTATTCAACATGATTTATTTTGCTTTTGTCACCACATTGTTTCGTCTCGTCTGTGTCTTTCCCAGGATTCTCCCTCAATAACCCTATGCATCAGGTCCTTGTGGCACGCTACAGTGATACCAATCTCTCTATTGACTTTGACAACTTCGTCTGCTGCTTAGTTCGCCTGGAATCATTGTTCAGTAAGTCTGTGTGCTGCATAATGTAGGGCACATGCAATGTACTGTGTGTACACACACACACTCACACGCGCACACACACACGCGCACACACACACTCACAGACAGACACACATACACACACACACACACGTATGCAAACATGCATGCATGCATACACACACACACACACACACACACGTACGCATGGATGCATGCATACACACACACACAATTTCATTAGTCCTCATACTGAAAAATATTGCTGGTGTACTTCTATAGAGACATTTAAGACTCTGGACAAAGATGATTCCGAAACTGTGGAGCTCACCCTCTTTGAGGTAAGGAGAGCATCCTTCCCTATGTTATTAATTATTCAGCTCTACTAAACAAACATTTGCAGACCAGCTGTGTGTTACTAAATGTCACTCATAAGAACATTCACTAATGTTATAGACTTCATAGCTCATTTTTTATTTAACATGTTGCATTGAACAGTTCATCTTTCTCTGGAGTTAAAAAGTATGACGCACACTTCTGTTTTGTCCTACAGTGGCTAAATGTGGCCATGCTGTAATGGCCCTGTTAGAAGAACAATGACCAGGCCTTAAGGTCCATCCCCTTTGGCGGAGTGTATGCACTGTTTTGCAGTGTCCTGTTGCTTGTTATTGTGCTCTATTTTTGCTTCCCATCAATAGCCCTTTCCTAATAGTTTCTCTAATTCAATTTCCTTTAGTTTTTTTTAGGGTAGCTATACAACATGCTGTGCTAAAATAATGATCTAGCTCAAGTGATTCAGAGCATTTCATGTCATTACATGTTTCTGCAAGTTTTCCTATCTTAATTCTCTGTGTGATATTTGAAATCCATAAAGATTTCACATTATTATATATAATACATAAATAAAGACAAGGACCTAAATCCATGAATAGGTCCTTGCAACTGAAAGAAATAGTGCATTTATATGCTTTCTTTTTGTCCATGTTCAAGAAAATAAAAAAACTATTCCACCCATATGCTGTCAGTCTTCAAGGCCAGTGACTCATTGGACGATTATTTTTGTCTCCTTTTTCAAGATGTGTTACACCTCTGCCCCAAGTCATTGTAGCACACCTCCTGCATGACAGGATAACACATAGCCAACTCTACACATTCCTTTGCTCTGCTGGAGGAAAGCTTGTCCCAGCATGCTGGTGTGGACATACCATACTCTTACACAATTTGAAGAATCTGTGTGAGAAAAGAGAAGAGTGTGTGTGTGTGTGAGTGAGAGAGTGAGTGATATCCTGTAGCCTACTACTTTATGCAATGTGTATTTGTCAGAAACTTTTGTCATAAGGAAAGATGGTAGATGGTTGTCATAAGGAAAGATGCTACTGATGGTGGGCTACAAGTGCAATTATGGATCATTTTGAGACATGTGCATAAAGACATGTGAATCTCCGACTGTCATAATTTCAGGTCTTGTCTCCTAAGCGAGCAAAGCCCCATTGCCAAATAAGGATCTCATTATCTTGCTCTTCTTGTCAGGTTAAACCTGCCATGTAAGCTTTACCCTTATAAGGAAGTTGTCTCAAATCTTCTGATCTTATTGGCTCTTGGTTACCTGGTAACCTACACCTGAAATATATAAGGTTTATTAATTAGGCTATTTCATTTAGAGAGTAATTTTCACATAGAATAGCTTACAAACAATTTTGTTTAAAAGTAAAACAAAACAAAAAAATACATCACAACCAATACTAAAATCTACATTGTCAAGATTGTAACCAAGCCAAGTGAAAACTGGTCCAATGCACAGAAAATAAACTAGGTCTATCAGTAACCCAAGGAAACTAAAGTTCTCCAAATTCTAGGATTTTTACATACATTACACATACGTAGTGGGAATGGTATTATAGCATTTCCCCTGTAGAACCTATAGGCTGGAGTTCCCTTACATGAGGGACTATGGGTCTATGACAGGGGTGGGCAAACTTTTTGGCTCAAAGGCCGCACAACAACCCATACAACAACCCATCACATACAAAAATATTGTTTTATAGCCTATAATTTAGTATGAAAAGTATTTCTTTTAAAATATGAATTGCTTAAAAATACTGATACTTTTATGCTCTTTAACAAATGTATAAATTGTGCACTGTCGCTTTAAGACAGTCGCTTTAATTCACGTTTATTTCTTATTTTCTATAAAAAATGATCTTCTGCCTGCTCCGCTATGGCTAGTGGTGTACCTACGGCTGGGCCCTCTCACAGCTTTTAAATGGTCAGTAGTGGGAACTACTGTTGCCTTCATGATTTCCTTTTAAAAGTTTCTTATAAGAAGGAGATATCAACATTGACAAGCCAGCTGGAACCTGCGGCTCTCTCTCCCTCTCGTGAGTACAGACGCGTTCCCAATCAGAGCCATATAAAGGTACCTTATAAAGGTACCTTACCCATATAAAGGCTCTGTTCCCAATTAAATGGATCGCATAATGTTCACGTTAGATCTGCTGCAACGGAGATAACTAAGAGTTAACTTAGTTTAACATGATGTTATATCTCTATTCAACATGATGTTTTGACATTGACATTGCAACCGTTCTCTAAGGAGAGTGAAAGCGGTTTGCAGTAAGGCTAACCAACGTCGTCTCTATCGCAGGAAAAAAATAGCGAGCAGCCTGATAACCAAATGTAATGCTCGGCGGGCCGGATGAAAATGCTCGGCGGGCCGCAGTTTGCCCACCCCTGGTCTATGACCTCTGCACAGCATGGGATTCTCCCTAAAACAAACTGTGGATGTGTTAACTAGCCAACCAATTCACTATATTATTTGATTCAAATCAAATGAAATGCATAAAAATTGTATAGGCCTAGTAGCCTACAGCTAAGTAGGCATATTTAGCTTAATCAGGCTTACAAGAGAACTTACTAAAAATGAATCTATTGCAGCATATCGTGTCCAATGTTTAGGTCCCTTTATATTTCAAGAAATGTAAAATATTTCACGTTATTTGAAAATGTACTAGCCATACCTTCAAATAGGGCCTAAAAGAATCAGGCTTGTAGGCAGAATGAATAGATCTCTATAGGAGCCAATGGGCTACATGGATTTCTAGTATCCGGAAGTTAATTTCTCCCGCTGGAACGTCATAGGAGAGTTAAAGCGGGGAGGGCCTGCGCATAAACCTACTCTCATCTTTCCAGTGGCTCAACCGACCTCTCTGAGAACGTACAGTCAACATGGTAAGTCTGTTTCATTCTTAATGTCCATGTTATATACATTTTCCGGCGCAGACTGAAATAACTTACGGGGATTATTGTCCATTCATGTGGATTCATTTTTGATATAGTGGAAAGGTGTGTGCCTCATGTTAAAAAAAAAATGCCACCATTAGCCTAGCGATAGTAACCTCAGATCTAACACTAACGTTACTATTTTCGAAAGCACGTTTTATTCGAAAGCTATGTAATGTGAGCATCGTGACAAGCCATAGATTTGCACATAATGTTGCTAATTACGTGGATTGAGGGTTTGTCGTTACATCATGATCTGGTTTCAGGGCGGTGACTTGCAACAGATTTAGTCGAGTTTTGTCGTTAAAATCTTCCCAATACATCTGCGCAGCAATCCTTATAACATTGGAATTCAGATTGTGTTGAGACGCACAGATACAGCGTCGCATGAATTGGAAAAACCCGACACATCTTTTGCGTGTCTTCAGGTGTGCTTACAAGTGTGGACTTGTTCTGCTAGCGCAGGAATGTGGAAGGCCTGGAAAAAAAGTGAAATCTGCAGTAGCCTATCATTATCAGAAGCATAACAACTTGTCATATTGCCTTTCCCATTCACTTTAATATTGCATTTAAACAAGTGAATGTGCGTCTAAGTCATTGTAAGGATTGTATTGTAGGCCTATTATTTGATGACTGCATCGACAGACATCACCTCCAAAGTTGAATCGAGCAACCTGTCTTTCCCTGACACTCCCTACCTGAAGACGAGCTGGAAAAGAAGTCATATTGTTGACTTAATGCCTAAAATGGCGGTGTGTCTATCACTTATCGACTGCTGAGCATAAGCTAGCAACTTTCAGGCATATAATGTTCAAGCATACATAACATTACCAGCAAATCTCAGTCGAATTCTGCTCGTGAAAGAGTTTGTTTTAAAGGTTACCTCAAAAGCTTTGAGAAATTGAAGGTCAGTGTCATTACAAGAGTGTAGAGGGAGGAGCTGCAATTTAAAGCTTGTATAACTAGTTCTGAAGTTATGTGCTGTGTGTCTTAATGGTGTCAGTAACTGCATGGGTTCAGCCCATGACTTAGTGATCATTGATGGTGCAGATGGTCCCTGAAGTTAGCAGTTTGTCTGCCACTGCCTCTTATGTGGGAATCCCAGTCCCCTATAGTCTTCTGTAATGTCTGACCGTTTGGGTAATAAACCATGACAACAGTGACCCTTTCAAGGTTTCAGATGAGTAATTTGGAGTGAGGGCCTGCTTGGAAGACAGCCAGGTGTTTTTTTTTATAGGATTGTCATTACATAAGAATATGTGACATTACATTTCGCTCTAGGAACAAAAGCCATACTTTAACCATAAAACTATTTAAATCCTGATCATGCTGGTCTCTAATATTTTTTTTTTTTGTGTGCGTCTCCTCTCTTGTGTGTTGGTTGTCAGGCCTCTGGAGTAGTGGTTGATGATGGTGTGGTTAAGGCGTACGAGGAGATCAAGGTGCACCACAGGGGTGAGGTGCAGTGTGATCGGCTCAAGCTAGTCATGTTCCGCCTGAGTGACGACGACAAGAGCATCATAGTGGATGAGGAGAACTCCCTCAAGATGAAAGATGTTGCGGATGTGGATGACGTCTTCTCAAAGCTTGTCAGCATGTTCCCAAGCAAAGACTGTCGCTACGCACTGTATGACTGCTGCTACAGAACCAAGGAGACTGAAAAAGAGGACCTGGTCTTCATTATGTGGTCAGTATAAATGTGATTTCTTTTAAAGAGAATGGAGGATGGGCATACTTGCACCTGGTTGTCAGCGCTCGAGCAAATGTATCTCTTGTGATCATCACTGTTACGGGGAAGAGGTTACCAGGGTGTGGGCTGAAAATGTTTACTTCTAACGTGACAAGCTAATCCACCATCACCTATGTGTGTTTGAACTCCATGTTGAATTGTCTTTGGACTAACAGTACAAAATGGTTGCCTGGCCTGGCCTGTCCCGTCCCATCTGTGAAGGGTCTAACATTATAGCCGCAGCTATTCAGCAGTCAGGCAGTGACTCCACTAATTCAATCACCTGATCACGGCCTCCACTCCATTGATTAGCTGCATCAGGCAACATAGCCCAAGCAGTACGTAGACCCTGAGCAGCAACAACAGCCCCTTTATAGCGAAGGCCGTCCACCCCTACCCGAACAATTCATTTCCAAGGTTCTACGCCAAACCAAAATACAGAACTGTATTGTGTTTGCAGGCATGTTGATTGGTCAGACCGTGTGTGTGTGTGTGTGTCTGTCTGTCTGTCTGTCTGTCTCTGTCATGTTGTAGTTCCTCTGTGCTTGGTAGAGGTGGTGTGCCTCCCTGAACTCTTGCTGTGTTTTGTGAAGGGCCCCTGACGAGGCCCCACTGAAGAAGAAGATGCTGTACGCCAGCTCAAAGGGTGCCCTGAGGAAGAAGCTGCCAGGTGGGTCCTTTTCCCCTCTTTATTCAGAACGGTAAAATGAGGTACTGAAATTGTTGAACAGTCAGCAACATCTACAATGAAACAGGATTAAGGCCATATGGTGCCCATCACATGAGCAAATCTGACTCCGTCTGTCTCCAAGAGAAGTAATTTATCGAAGGGAACTGCGGAGTGTAATGTCTCCTGTTGGCATGTCCCCACCCAGTAACCATTCGTTCTCCTCGTGATCAGGCTGGTTCATAATCTGCAGAGACCCCTGCTGGACATTATTATTAGAGCTGCGACTGTATGTTCCTCTGCCAGGCTGTCAGAGAATAACTGGCTCTACTTGTAGAACCTATTTTGTGTTCTCTTAACAATACTGTCAGTGACCAGGTAAACAATAACATGTAAGATGACTGTCACTGAAACTTATACCAGGGTTCCTCCCTTAGGCCTCAGTGGATAGCAATTGCATAACAGTATCAAAGACGTTTTATTATTTTGTGAGTGACCGTGCAGAATGAGTAGCCTGAGAACGGGGCCAGTTAAACCTGTCAAACCTTGTTGATGTAGGCCCCAGCCGTGGCGCGGCTGGCTGGGGCACCTGCACCGTACGCCGGCGACCCGGGTTCAATTCCCGAGGTTCCGGGTTCAATTCCCCGTGGTCCTTTCCTGATCCCACCCTGACTCTCTCTCCCACTCGCTTCCTGTCATTCTCTACTGTCCTGTAAATTAAAGGCATAAAAGGCCAAAAAAATATACTTAAAAATGATGTGTTTTGTTTTCCCATGACAGGGCTTAAGATTGAGTGGCAGGTGAACGATCTTGCAGATGCCAAGGACTCCTCAGTGCTAATAGAGAAGCTGGGAAACAGGGGAATGATCAAGGAGCTGGAGGGCAAGCAAATGTAAATGCCACATTCTCACATGCACCAACAGAATGGTCCCAACAACAGTGCAGACGAATTGCTTAAGTGTTTTTGTTTTTTATTTTTAGTTTATTTTTTGTTAACCTTATGTCTGCCTTGGAGAGAGACTTCAAGGGAGGAGAGGTCATTCCAAAATGACTTATCCAAACTGATGAATTCCCAAAAAGGAACAAACCTCCTGATCATTCCTTAAGACGGATCAGTTTTGTGGGGGTTTTTTTTTATTTTTATTTTTAAATAGTTGTTTTATTTTGAAATGTTCATTGTTCCTTATGCTTTGCTCTTTAGTGCCCCCTTTCTGGTTCATTCCATTTGAAGGGGCTTTTTATTATTCTCCAGAAGTGCATATCAAAAGCTGCTGGTCCCCCCAGTGGAAGCCCCGTCTGAAAGACTAGGCTCCAGGCTACATTAACAGACCTGATTCTCCCCATTAGGTCCAAGTCAGGACCAATTTGCTGAATCAGTCAGGTCTGTTTGTGTCGGGTGGTGGGGGAGCAGGCAGTATCTGTTACTCCAGTATTCACATGGGCGTTCAGCCGTCGAATCAGGCTCTTTGCTGTACTCTTCTGTTCTACCAGCTGTAATTGTTACATTCCATTAAGCTAACTAACATACTCTGTCTAAGCGTTGTTCATTCTTTGCCACAATAGGAAGAGATATAAATAATAAAAAAAGATTATCTGAACCATACTGTGTGTGTTAAATTATTGTTAAGCATTTGTTGAATCCTTCTGCCCTTGACTTCATGAACAACAGCAAACAAAACAGGCCTTTAAAGCTACATTGTAGTTTATTCTTTATCAAATTCATACATTTTTGTTACCAGCCAGCTACAGAAAGTAGCAGGCATACAATGTAATACATCATTGTACCTTAACATGTTCCGACTTGTCTCAACCTTTGACAATACAAACGATAAAGTCATTGCACTAGTTGATGTACATTTAACGTACATGCGGTTTCCCTTAACACTGAACCATTGGGGACTTTAAGCAAAGGCAAATTAGGGATATTTTCTGACATGGTCAGAAGTTCATTAATGGAATGTTTGTGTCAACATAAAAAAAAAAAAAGATTTGTAACATTTGTCTACATTTAACAATGAGAAGTTTGTCTTTTTACTCTTTTCCTTGAGTATTAATTAAACTACAGTACAACAAAAATCAACTTGCAGGAATGCATAACTCTGCTCATCTTAAGGCATTTTGGCAACTTGTATAGTGTTTGTCTAACTCAGACAGACGTCCCTTCTTTCACCTCCCCAGTCTCTACCTGAAAGACATTTATTTTTTAATTGTTACATCAGTTTGAACAAAAGCAGCAAATATTTAAAATGTATTATATATCCAGAATGCCTTAAAATAAAGAAGGCTGAGGAAGTATTTTTTATATTTTATTTTTTTAAGTGTGTTACCTTCGCTAGAAGTTGGTCACTGAGGGCCTTGACTGTGTCCTTCTCTTTGGCGAGTTGCTCATGACTGACTTTGAGGAGCTGCTGGAGTTTGGTGGCTGCCTGGCCCAGGTCCTTGGACAACTTCTTTTCCTTCTCCAGACGCTCCTGTGGGCCAAGTAATGACATTTGCGTTAAGCAAAATCTACATGCCAGAGGATCAATGTTGAATCATGTGATTTCTGTTTGGCACAAATATACCGCCGGAGCCATCCAACGCCCATGGGCAGAAATGGCTTTTATGTCAACCGATCAAAATGACTCAAAACGAAGTTAAAATATATAAAACGTTCCCAAATATATTCAATGCTGTTGCCATCTGGTGACTGTAAGGAAAATAAGTTATACGATTAATTTTCAAGCATCAAAGTGGCGCCAGGGCTATTTCAAGTCCTTCATAGATCAAAGACTTTACATTAGCATGGCCTTACCACCACAGCCTGAAAAAGAGTTGCAAAGAACACATGCAGAAAATGTGTTGGCTGGGTCAGAATTCTGTAGGATCATGGCTGAAGAAGCCATCTTAAATCATGTGAAAATCCTTTATATGGCAAATCAGGGGTTTCACATTTAATCACATTTTCACAATTGTAGGCTGTTGAGTTGTATAACATTGGGAATTTTACATCTTAAGAAATGGCTGACTGGATTTTGTGGCTTACTCCCAATAATTATAGATTACCTGATAAAATGTGAAACCTGTTGACTGATGACTGGCCAAAGTCAACAAACTGAATGGGAGTAAAAGTCACATAATCCAACGGTCACATACAAAGGCTTAAACTACCCAGAATGTGTCATACTCAGATTCTAGTCAGAATATGAGTCTGATACTGCTCCACTGGGATGTGATTATGGCGCGCGTTTCAATCGATACAGGGGGTGAATCCTGTAGGAAGAACACCCAAACCATCCTTCTTCTCCACAATTGCACAATTGACCCAAGAGTGTTTTTCTGCATTAAAACAAATCAAATAAGCCGTGGAGACAGTATTTTTCATTGATCAACCACTACAGAGCCTGCTCCGGTATACGCTATAGCTCCAAATCGCAAACAGTGGATTAGCTAAGGGCCATGAGCGAAACGCTTCCCAAATAGCATTTTTTTAACCAGTAATATTGTTCAAAACAGCATCAAACTTCGTCAGTAGACTGTTAATCTTACAGAAGACTGAGATCTCTCACGGAGCATGACGTCTATTACCGGAAGGTAATGCCTTATACGGACTTTCCTTCGAGAGGAGCTGGTAGGGGGACAGTAACTGCCAAGCATATGGTCATTTCTGTATGTAATACGAACATAGTCTATTTACTGTATTGCTAAAGCTACAGATATAACGATACTCCTTGGTACCCCAACAGAAGGGTGCCAAAAAATGGCACTAACAATGGAAACACAAATAATTGCGTACCGTACTGTACCGAACTGAACTGTGGAAACACACCACTTGTGAATTCCATAAAGAATATTCATGTGAATAAAATCCAGGTTCCAGTGAGCGGTGTGCTACCTTGAGTTCAACCACATCCTCCGTGTCAGAGGCAGGCGCGTCCCCTGCGGCCTTCAGTAGATCCAGTTGGGACTGCAGCTCCATCACCGTCCTCTGGGCCTACCCACGCACACACACAGAGATGCAGATATAGCACTAGTCCAACCCACACATGAAGAGAGGCACGGCTATATAATCAGTCCAACACACACACAGACACACAAGGAGAGGCTGAGATATATTGCCAGTCAAACACACAGAGGAGGAGAGTCTGACATATATACCATCAGTCCAAAAACATGTCGCAGGAGAGACAGAGACATTGTTTGTGCAACACAAACGCAGGGAAGGAAGAAACGAAACACACACAGTGGACATACATGTCATTGGAGTGGCTACCCTCTGGCAGGTGTCTGCGCTGTCCTGTGGCTAGACTAATCAGAGGAAGGCTATCTTTACTTTTGAGGCCATCCCACTTCTGAACTTCAATATGCTCCCAGCCCCCTCCTCCTCCCTCTCCTGGGACTAATCCTCATACACTTACTTACACCCATTTCTGTCCTGTTCTTATATGTTGTGTTATATCTTATATGTCACTATGCCTGCATGATGATATTGCCCCTCGGGGATAAATAAAGTTCTTTTGAATGGAATTAAAGCAAAGCAGATACTGGTCAGCGGGTGGTGAGGGCACAGAGGTGGACAGTGGTGGTGGGTTACCTGCTCAAACTCCTCGGACATCTGCAGCCTCTGGCCCTCCTCCCCATGAAGTCTCTCAACCGTAGAGGCCAACTCCGCTTGGACCTGCACGAGAAGTGCTGAGACGTCAATTTGGCGAACACACACAAACACACATAGTCTCTCACGCACGCACACACGCACACAAAAGAAAATACTCATTAGTAAGGCCTCAACCAAACCAAAGACTTAAAAGTTGATAAGTGCAAGCATTTGTGCGTGTTTGTTCCTGATTTGCTTGTTTGAGTTTGGGTGTGGGTATAGGTGTGTGAAAGTACTCATTGAGGGTTAGTGCTCAGTCCAGTCTGCTATGTAAGCAAAAAGTTGAAAAGAAAAAGAAGGAAAAACACAGTGAGAAAGTAGAATAGGAAGACCGGAACCTTTAACTCAAAAAAGAACATGAAGCAGTTAGTGTGAGAAAAAACAGAGTACACCTCCGCTTTCAAAAATAAAGAAATAAATGTGAGCATGCTCGTCAGAGTGAGGAAAGTGCCCGTGGCCCTGTTCACACTGAGTTTTAAAATGCATCTTGGGTAATCGGATCACAGGTGGAGAGCCAAGACACAACAACGTTACACATGTTACACGTTACACAGTGTTGTGCGTAATGTAACTACTTTTTCGGGTAACGTGCTACTACTGAAAATTTGGTAACAAAACGTAGTTTCTTTTTCAATTTGGCGCAACATTACTTATCCCAGAGAGAGATTTGACAGCGACACTGCTTTCTCAGCTGCGCGCTTGTGCAATAGTCATGAGCTCCACACAGTATGTGAGAGGCTGGTAGCATGAAGAGCAATTATGGCAAGCGAGAAGCAGCCAACGCTAACTTTTGAGGAATGGAGGTATTCCCATTACTTCAAACTCGTTGAAACTAAGGGGAGGACTGTGAGTGTAAGGTGTACACTGTGCCCTAGTGAGAAACTTTTGTCCACTGCCGTTAACTCAACGGTCAGCCTATTGATACAATTTGTACTAGCTTTGCATACATTTCGGGGTAGCCTGTTTAATGAAAGAGTATAAGGCTATAAAATAAGCCCTTATGTATTTTGTGTTCACCTAATATGCATAAGATGTATCGAGACTATGTTATTTGATATTGTTTCATAGGGGTTTAGTGGTGGTGTTGAAGCCTATAATAGCCCAATGTTTTCTTGTCAAGTGCTCTGTTTGTGGCATTTTTTATAATAAAGAGCACACAAGAAATACCTGTCATTTCCTCCATAGTAGAACTTTATGTAGGCCTACACATTTAGGAACAGATACTGGGTTCTGCCCAAAGTCGAGCATAAAAGTGACGTAAAAATGTAACGAATAACGTAAAAAGTTACCTTCCATAGAGCGTAACTAAGTAACGGGTTACTTTTTTAAGAGTAACAAGCAAATGCTACTTTTTAAAAGTAACTTTCCCAACACTGTCTGTCAAGCATCTTCAAGGAGGGTGTCTGGCTGACTACTTGAGCTCATATTCAATCACTGCCAATGTCACTTCCTCTAGAGGTTTCATATAAATATATATTAGCATTTACACTACAAAACATATGCGGTAAAGTGAGTCTCAAACGGTAAGCGGTCTGAGTAATTGAATAAAAACGGGTTTTAATGGTTGTCTACACTTGGTAATATTTAGTATTACCTAAGGTCTCCTCTGCATTGAAGCTTTAGTAACTTTAGTTAGTCTCCATTTTGTCGCTTTGGATAAAAGTGTCTATGAATGAATAAATGCAAATGTACATGTACGCTTGTTTTTGGCATTATCAACTTGTGATGCAATCACCCAAGACACATTTTAAAGCCAAGAGTGAACAGGGCCAGTGATGACGAGGGCCGCAGCCACACTAGTGAAACACATAAAGATGGTTAGCATTGTGAACCGACTGTGACGCATTGGACATTTGGAGCAGGTCAGCAGGAGTCAAGAAGAATTTCAATATCTCTAGCTCATGATGTTTTACTCTCTAAGGGAGAGGAAAGGTATTTCCTTTAAGCCTAAAAGCCCACTAAAGTTATATCAACCATACATAATTTATTTATGTTTTTAAATTATTTTTCTTTAATAAAAACTCCTGTTTGCTGTGGTGCCCAATATGTCCAACGCTTCCCAGCAGGCCTTGCAGGGTGCCCCGGCGTGGTTATCGCACCCCAACCTCCGCACGGACAGACCTCAAGCTCTGATTGGCCGTTCTGCTCCTTCTTATCCTCTCTCTGAGTGTTCTCCGTCATCTCACTCAGCTGTTCTCTGACCTGGAATGGGAACCAGGCACTCAGCACACGTATACCCACAATAACACACTCACCACCACTCATAGGGTTTTTTTTTCATCTGTCTTGTTGTCTATCCTCCCTCCCTCCCTTCATTCCTCCCTCCCTCCAGTCTTAGCCCCTCCTTCTAATTAATTTTGTGAACGATAGGAGGATGGTTTCTCCCATTCCTCCATCCTCCTTGAAAAATTAAACATTAATTAGAAAAGAGAGGCTAACAAAATGTATTAGAAGGAGGGGCTAAGATTGGAGGGAGGGAGGATAGACAAAAAGACAGATGAGAAAACCCCAGAACCCAAAGTCCTGTTTCCGCCATAACCCCTCCTGGACACTAGGTGGCGCCACTCACCAGAGACAACTCCTCCCTTTGAGCCTGTGCCTCCCTCTGCGCCACTTCCAGCTGTCGCTGAGTTTCCTCTAACGCAAGCTTCAGCTAGGGAATTTACACAGAAATAACATGAGTAAATATATGGGCACAAAATCATAAAGACACAACTTATGAAATTAAAGAATAAATACATCAGCATATATGAATGGATACATGAGTGATAATTAATGCAGCAATGAATAAATATATGACCATAAATGAATGAATAAACTGCAAAGAATTTCAGATAAGAGAGAAAGAGAAAGAAAAAGAAGGAGAGAAAGAGTAAGAAAGAGATGCGTTACCTGGATCATCTCCTCAGAGTAGTTGTTGCTGTCTGACGTGGCCGACTCCAGCTGCTTCTCCAGCTGGGCCTCCAGCAGCAACACCTGCTCCCTCAGCTGCAACACACACACACACACACACACAAACGTCAAACATGGGCGACACACACACACACAAACGTCAAACATGGGCGACACACACACGTCAGACATGGGCCACATACATATAAAAACATGGGCCACACACACACACACACTCAAGCGCAGACACACACACACACCTGCTCTGAGTCTGCCGTCTCCTCCAGACTCTGCACCTTCTCTAGAGCCTGAGGAGAGAAGGGAGGCAGCACAGTTACACACAAAGGTAAACAAAGCTAAATGGAGAACTGTTCACCCCCCAGACCTTAAGATAACCCTAAAGTATATACTGTACATCTTGATTTATTTCATATCTGAATTTGCATGTGCACGCACGCACTCACACACGCACGCACTCACACACACACACAAAGAACTGATAGTTCTGAGCTTCACAGGTTTTGGATAATACTACATGCAATTTCATGTCATCCACCACACACACACACACACACCGTTTTGAGCTGGTCCTGTAATTCCATGACCTTGGCCTTCCATCCTCGCTCTTCCTCCTCCACGCTCCTCTGCAGGTGTTTCAGCATGCCCTCCTGTGCACCAGACACACACACACACACACACACACACACACTTGAGCCAGCGAACACCATGTCTAAACCCACTGGGATTGACTTACTGTACAAGCTAGCCTAAACATGTTTAAAGGCCATCTGTGTGTACCGTCTCAGCCAGGACAATCCTGTACTGGTCACACTCAGCCTGTAGTGTGGTCTGGCTCTCCTCTGCGACTCGCAACTTCCCCAACACCTCCTTGGGCAGAAAAAAAAGAAAAGGGGTATGAGACCAGATATCTGACACACACACATACCCACAAAGACATCCATGCCAGTGAGGTCCAACCAGAGCTCTGAGGCTTACCTCTACTTCTGAGCTTGGCTGTGGTTCCTGACTTTGTTGCCTTTGGTTTAGTGTATCTTGTGCTTTCTGTGCAAACTCCTGCAACCATTTGGTCTGGAAATAAAGCATGCAAGATGATCAAACAACTACCCTAATGCAGCAAACAGGACACTGAAAGTGACTAAATAGCAACTGAGCTTTAATTCATCGTCATCAGGCACCTCTTCTGTCTGGATATTGATGTGTGGAAAGAGTGAATGAAGAACCTCTTTGGTCTCTGCTTGAAATGCTGTGAACTCTGCCTACAGATAAAAAAATAAAAATTTTCATTAATGATATGGGCCGTAACTATAAACCTCGATTCAACACATTGAATGTGAGAGGATGTGAAGTTCTGGAAAAGAGAGGAACTAGTTCTCAGTCCTGTCAAGTTTAGTTTATTTTTTACTGAAACTGCACTCTAACCAATATATGACTTTGCATAAAGACTCATGTGGTTTCAATCGTAGATCTGCAGTTAGTGCTGCCTTCACAATATCCGCTGCAAACCACACACACACACACACACACACACACACCACACACACCACACACACCACACACACACACCTAGCTTATCTTCTGTGGCTCAGATGTACAAAGAGTGTCAAACTTCCTTACTTTGTCATCGCCCTTTGATTGTTCCGCTTCTTTCAACTTCTGAAGCTCCTGTTTCAGTGAGGTGACCAGTGCATCTCTTTCTGTTAGGCTGAGAGAATGGGGAAACGGCATCTTACAAATCAGAATGAACATCGGTCAACTGAAACACCTTCTTTGACCCCCAATGTAAGCCATGAACCCAAGCATGTGCAGTAATGTCCGTTATGATCGATGAGTTAACAAGCAAAAAGGTGTAAACAAATAACAAACAACAGAGGAGAAGTAAACAAACAACCAAAGAGGAAAAGTAAACAAGTACAGTAAACAATAAGACATGTACCTGCTCTGCAGAGATGCCAAGTCTGCTGTGTGGTCAGGCAGCTAGAAAACAAACAGATATGAGGCATGCATTAGGAGAAATGTAGCCGGACTATGGGCGGAAGGTGACGGACCCTGTGCAGGACATGCAGCAGGTGGACGTGTGTGTGTGTGAGAGTGTGTGTGTGTGTGGGAGTATCTGTGTGTGTGTGTGTGTGTGAGTATCTGTGTGTGTGAGTATTTGTGTGTGTGAGTGTGAGTGTGAAAGTATCTGTGTATGAGAGAGTGTGAGTATCTGTGTGTGTGTGTTTGTTGGAGGGGATGACGACGCAATCTCACAAGATCAGCACTGCTCTTGGCTTGCTTCAGTTCCTCTTCAAGATCGACCACCTGCCTCTCTCGCTCCCTCAGGCTGCAAGCACAATGTGTTCAAACAGGATTTAGCAAAGTGCAGCCATGATGCTCATTCATACCACTACAGTCACTAAGAGTTCTTACATTAGAACTTAAAATTGGGCGAAGCTTGCCAGTGTACATTAACAACAGATGTCAAATCTGAGGGAGTGTGGCTCAGTAAATGGGGAACTGTGGCTGTGTACAGTTTATTAGCTGATAGCCATTAGCTATTAGCTGATGCAAACCTGAAGGACGCCTACCTGTTTTGTAGTGCTTCCAGTTCAGCTTTGCTGTCAGCCTGTTTCAAGAAGACAGTAATGGTGAATGGACTGCATTCATATAGCACTTTCGTTCTCATCAGAGCACTCAAAACACTTCAAGCTAACATACAGTACAAACCTGGCTTGATACACTTGCTTTCTCCTCCTTTACTTGTTGAAGTTCAGCTTCCAGCGATGCTAACAGCGACTCCCGTTCTTTGAGACTATAGAGATGGGGGAAAAAAAAGTGTAAGACGCATTACTTGTGAAAACGAAGTGAAAACATTAACCTGTCAGTTTGACAGAGAACACTTGGGAGGCTGATCGAAAGGGGTAAAGGTCCAACACTTACCTCACCCTTAGTGTCTCCATCTCGCCTGTCATCTCAGCCTGATGTAGTGGGACCAGAGAACAGACTATGAGCCAGACCTCAAAACATGCGACAAAACTCAACTACTGGACTTATAAGGTAAATGTTCTCTGAACGGGCTGAAAAGCAATGTTCCATATTCATTGATAACTTGTGTAGATAATGATAAAGGGCGCACGTACATTGCTGATATTTTTTCTCTCCATCTCTTCTTTCAGACTTCTCAGCTCCTCTGCAAGCGATGCGGTCAAACTCTGCTGGTCTCTGAGGTATTACAAGAAACACTCGTGAGGGTTAAATCTGTACACATGCCATGGAATTCAGACAAAAATGAACACACATGTCATCATCAAAAAAGTGCTGACAGGAAAGCTAATCATTATTTCGTGGATGAACTAGGCTCATTTATCATTTGACCTGATAAATCTGATGACAAATGATAAATCTGTCCTGTCGAGACACATTTATTTTTCCTTGCTGTGTGATATGATGTGGGTGTATCCAATATTTAAGTTGTACACATTTTAAAAGGAACACTGATATGAACAAATATAATAGCTATGACTTCAGCCATGTTGGCAGAAGATAGTTTGAACTGGGAGGAGACACGAGTCATACATACTGGCTAGGGGCTTGTTCGGCCTCTGTAGTGTTTGCAACCTGCAGATAGAGAAGTTCATTAGCACAACTGACAAAATGCATCATAGTGTGCTGCTAGAAACATTAACTTGTAAACAAATAATCCATAAATAAATAAATAAATAAATAAATAAATACTGTACTTACAGCACTAGTGATACTGTCAGTTTTCATTTCCGCAAACTGCTTCAGTTGCTCTTCGAGGGCTGCCAGCTGGCTCTCTTTCTCCTTGAGACTGTGATAGATTTCACACTCACACTGAGTAATACTGATATTAAAGCAATAACACACTCAGAGAACTTTACAGACTTATCTATACAGATAGATCATGGAAGAATGCAGCTTTGAAAGACGATACCAGAGCAACTATTCTCGGTAACACTTTATTTGAATGTGTCGCTGTTACAGTGTACCTACCTAATTAGGTACAGTGGTACAGCCTGTGTAACAACATGTACTATCAGGTAATATCATTGTACTTGCATTATGTATTTGTGGGTACCTACATATAGTTGTTACATTGTAATACTGAGTGCTTTTACAAAACTTTGCCAATTTGCCAAAATTTTCATCAGAGGCAAAGAGCTGACCTGAGACCTGCTGGATGGGGTAAATCTGGTCATGATAGATTTGATATACAAAGCATTCTTAGCTCCAGTCAAGGCCTCATTGTCTTCAGTGTACATGTAACAGCTGTGCTGCTACAACCTTGTTACTCTTTGATACAATGGAATAAACCTATTAAGTGTACCAGTTAATTACTTACATGTACATATGACATGTATGTTATGTCTTCGATGTCTTGGAACAGGTCTACTAATTCACTACATAGTACATATATCAACTGTGTTGGTACACACTTATTGCTCTTTGATACAGTGGCATAAACCCATTAAAATGAAGTGTACCAGTTAAGTACTTACAATTACATATTACATGTATGTTGTGTCATTGGTGTCTTGGAACATGTCTGCCATTACCCTACATACTGTAGTACATGTATCAACTGTGGTGGTACACATTTATTACTCTTTTGGTACAGTGGAATAAACCCATTAAAATAAAGTGTACCAGTTAAGTACTTACATGAACATATTATATACATCCTGTCAATGATGTCATGCATCCTGTAATTGATGTGTTGAAACGTGTCTGCTGTTACACCACGCAGTACATGTGAATTAGTAGACCTGTTCCAAGACAAGACCTGTTCCAGTTTATTCCACTGTATCAAAGAGTAACAAGGTTGTAGCAGCACAGCTGTTACATGTACACTGAAGACGATGAGGCCTTGACTGGAGCTAAGCATGCTTTGTATATCAAATCTACAGTATCATGACCCGATTTACCCCATCCAGCAGGTCTCAGGTCAGCTCTTTGCCTCTGATGAAAATTTAGGCAAATTGGCAAAGTTTTGTAAAAGCACTCAGTATTACAATGTAACAACTATATGTAGGTACCCACAAATACATTATGCAAGTACAATGATAGTACCTGATAGTACATGTTGTTACACAGGTTGTACCACTGTACCTAATTAGGTAAGTACACTGTAACAGCGACACATTAAAATAAAGTGTTACCCTATTCTCCAATAGCTTTATTACATGGATATATAGCTGTATATGTCTTCCAAATTAATGAAAATAAACTTCTCTAAAATCAGATGCAAAAATCATAAAATCTCAGTGTGACACACCTGTTCTTCACCTGTTCCAGCTCTGCTGCAGATTCCGTCTGCTAAAGAGCAAGAAAAAGAGTCAGATTTGATAAGAAAAAATTAAATAAATAAAAAACAATCAGTCTGAGCTCAGTTTTACTGCTCTTTCGCAATATCCAAGTGCCATTTGGATTTTGTCATTAAGATCTCTACATTTACTAATCACATGCTTTTATTTTATTCATCACTTATGGTAAAGGTTAAGCAAACATAAAAACAAAGCACTCTGTTGTGAACTCTCTGATTTAAAAGGCTTGCTACAACTAGCCCACCACTAGCCTGGGTGTGTGGATTTAGTTCAATGTGCTCACAGACATGCCCACGACTAGTTAGGCCCTGGGTGTGTGGATTGGGTTCAGTATGGTCGCAAATATGCTCTCCATCTCTACAGCTAGGCCCTGGACATGTGGATTCGATTTGGTCATGTGGTGCATTCCAGTGAGGTGCTTTGCGGTGTGGTTCGGTGTGGTGCAGCCTGATGCGGTTCGGTACGGTGTTTAGGCTCAGGCCCCTCTCACCATGTGTCCGTCGTCCTCCTCGCGGCTCTGGCTGGCCTCCAGCAGCACATGGATGGAGCCCACCTGGTCCTCCAGCTGGGTCTTCTCCAGCTCAGCCTGGGTCAGCTTCTCCTCCAGGGCCTTCACCAGCACCTCGCGCTCCTCAAGAGCCGCCTCCGCACTCGACACACGCTCCTGCAGGTCTGCAGGGTCACACACGGACAGGGAGGCCAGGTCAGATCACACACTTTTAGTGCTTTCATGTGGCTGGGAAGTGAGAAGGCTCCCACTTTGGAACTCCATACTTTCCAAACATTCACTTGACAACAACAAACGACAACGTTGCTAATGTTCATAGGCTAGCTAACCAGAAGGCGTGATGTTAGCAGTTAAGTAGTTACTTAAAGTTACTCTGGAAAATACTGTTTAATATCACAAATATTATGAGTATAACATAAACAAACAATGAAGTGACTTATTTGGGCATGGAACAAGTCCATTTTTTATCGTCACTAGCACCTTCAAAAGAGGAACTTTGAGAGACAGGCTTCTCTTGCCATGTACAGAAATGTATGATCTTGTGTGTGAACTTATAGAAACTATACACTGAGGGTGACGAAGAATGAGAACCACATGCGTGAGGGAGGAGTGAGACATGTATTGTACACACACACACAGAGGACATTTTTTTGCTCAATAAGAGGAAGGAGCTGATGTGAAACGCTGCATCGCACTTGTGTGTGTGTGTGTGTGTTTGTGTGTACTGTATGTGTGTGTGTGTGTGTGTGTGTGTGTGTGTGTTTCACAGAGCCTCCTGAGGTCCCGTTCTCCTCACCTGTGAGTGTGGTGCCCTCCTGCTTGCCCTGCTCCAGCTGGGCCTGGAGGCTGCGACTGGTGCTCTGGGACGCACGCAGCTCCTCGCTCACCTCCT
This sequence comes from Alosa sapidissima, assembly GCF_018492685.1. Taxonomy (NCBI): domain Eukaryota; kingdom Metazoa; phylum Chordata; class Actinopteri; order Clupeiformes; family Clupeidae; genus Alosa; species Alosa sapidissima. The sequence goes on along the minus strand of NC_055972.1, from coordinate 26,994,096 downwards.
CCAGACGCCTCTGCAGAGCCTGCTCGCTTGACGCGCGGCCCGCCTACAGGGAGCAGCAGAGAGACACACATGCACACGGTTATGGAGGTATAAAAGGTGCATAAGTCGCGAGCACATTTAACTGCAGATTTTGCATGCGCACACTAAAGTCACAAATGTGTAACAGTCAACTTGAAGCCGTACATTTTTTTTTTTTATCCCTTGTTAACACAAAATAGTGGCTACGGGTTCACAAATCCTTGTTACAGGTACACAAATCCTATCCTGCATCACAACTTCCAAGAGTCATTCACGCGACACTTTTGCTCCAATCGTTGCAGCACAGTAGGTGCAAAAGACATTCACCCACCCGTGTATGGAAAAAAATATATATATAATTTGTGTCTTGTGTGGAGAGTTTCAGTTGTTGTTTTCCTGACAGATACTTTAGCACCACGCAAGGTGATGTAAATCGCATGTGTGCACGCCGAACGAATCGATAGAGAAAACAAGGCAGCCGGACCTGGATCCTGGAAGTTTTTCAGTCAGTCTTGGACACCTGCTGTGACTAATGTGTACTTGGTCAAATATAGACGTTTGCAAGCGTACACACACACGCACCAAACAGGATGCATGTATGTGAGTGACCACAAAAGGTGGTGCTACATGGCTGGGGTGGAGGACACTGAATGAAGTGGATTCATATGAATGTGCTGAGAGTCCACACACACACACACACACACACACACACACACACACACAGCAAATGTGTTGGTTTTCTCTAGATTCCAGGTACATTGAAAAACAATCTCTACTCTACAAAACCAAGCCACACCAATCCCCCTTTCGGAACATTCATTGCTCCATTACTTATTTTTTTTCACATTTTGCATCATATTCATTGTGCAACTTGCTAGAAGTGAGAACCGCCATCTTGTTCCACAAAGTTCCCCTTTTAGCAGAATGTCTGTTCTGTTCCTCCTGACTCATTCCCTCCGGGTGGAGGAAGAATGCGTCAAGGATGTGACGTGAATGAACACTGACTGACTACGACAGGAAGACTAGAGTTTGCGTTCAGAAACAAGAGGAGCAACGTTAAGACCTGTTTTTTTTTTTTTTAAATGACTCAGGAGTGATCTGATCATGAGGAATTGTAAGGATTCTACTAGTATGAGTATGTGCACACACACACACACACACACACTCTCTCTCTAAAAAAGCCTTACAGTTCTAGTTCCAAGTTGGCATGGCAGCAAGAAAGTGACAAAAAAAAGCAAAGAAATGCTGACAAGATTTTTCTTATTTTAGAACCTAAGCCACACTCCGCTGGCAAATGTGCCGTTCTCCTTGGAATTCCATTTCTTTTTTTTCTTTCTTTTTTTTAATCAATCCCTCAAACCGCTTCTGGACGTGCCTCACTGCTCCAGCACGAACACATTCCACATTCATTCCGTTTTTGGAAAGAGTCATGTTCCCCCCCCCCCCCTCCTCCCATCTACCCCACCCCTCGGCTCTGCTCTGGCCCAGCATTCCAGACCCAGCAGCACCAGCAGCAGCAAGGGATCAGTGCAGTGGTGGAGGGTTCCGATAGCATGTTGGACAGCCTCATTAAGGGAGAAGGGGTGGAGGAGAGGTGGAGGAGGGGGGGCAATAAAAAGAAAAAACAAAACAGGATTTTCTTTTCTGTGTTCATTAAATTACATTTACAGTACATATGTTCATTATGCTGACGCTTTTATCCAAAGGGACTAATAATGAGGACTAACGTTCACTGCTGTCTGCCACAGCACCGAAATCAACATGGCAGAGCATCTGACAAGAGTGGTCTGTTTATCAGAGTGTGAAATAGATAGAGACAAAAAGGGCAAGTCTACACTTCTCGCACTGCAGTTAAAGTACATGGTACATAGTATGATGAGGTGCTGGGTCCAGGAATTATCTGAATGTGCGTTTAGCCAGTACATTTACACAATCTCTAAGATGAAAGCATGCATCTTAAAGATGTAGGGAGTTCTACATTATTTACAGTACGTCTGAGACAGAGAGTCTCTTCTGATCTACATGTCGGCAGTATTTAGTTACAACCATAATCAGACACCTGGATCTAATACAGCAAAGCTTCTAAGAGCTTGATTATCTAATAGGGACGTGTCATTACAGGTCTGTAACTCAGCACTACCAAAAAGGGGTACAGCTGAACATCTGTAACCCCTACAAACACTCAGACACACTCACTCACACTCACACTCACTCACTCACACTCACTCACGTAAAAACACACCCCTTGAGCCAACACGGTGTGGCACGTGGCCAACCTCACCTGCAGCTGTGAGAGCTGGTTCTCGGCGGCCGCCACCTTGGCCTCCAGGCCCTTCCTGATGTGCTCGTCGGCCTGCAGTGCCTCGCTCTTCTCCCCCACCTCCTTGCTCAGTTTAGCACACTCCTGCCTCAGCTTGGCTAGCTCTGCATTTTGCCTGGGCAAGACCAAAGCAGTTCCATCACATTACAATTACTCACTGTTGCAGATGTGGTTTTTCATATGATGCCAGAGTGGCAGACAATGGCTTAAGCAAGCTGACTCAAGCAACAGACACAAACACAAACACACAGACAGACATACGCAGACACACAAACACAGACTGAAACACAAATGCAAACTTTCGCCAGAGTGTGAGTGTGTGGAGGGGAGAGGCGGGTCGGCGGGGGTCAGAGAGTGTCTGGATGTCTGGTCTTCGATGACTCACTTGCTCTCAGTCTGGCTGGTGGCCTGGTTGAGGGCGTCGCGCAGGATGGAGTTCTCCTGCTGCAGACGAGCCATCTGAGCACTCGGGCCCTTATCCAGCTGATCCTGCAGACTCTGGACCTGAGGGGGAAGACCATACACGCACAAAAACATGAATATACACAGAGACATATACACCCACACACATGCATATTTATATGCATGGCACACACACACACACACACACACACACACACACAGATATATATTCACGGATATATACACACACACACACACATCTGTAGGCACAATTTCCCCTTTGTTGCAGCACTAAGTGAGTTGGCTAATGTGTTTGCAATTCCCTCTGACTTTTGTTGTCAAGAAACACACAGACACACAGACTGGTCCCTATTCACGTCTTGACGTGACTTAGTTTTTCTGTAATGATTAATCGCCTGCACCTTTTCAGTCACACAGGTGTGGTTGGTGTTTGTGTGTGTATCCGTATCCGTGAATATATATCATTGTGTGTGTGTGTGTGTGTGTGTTTTTCCGTGTATACTTTTGTTTGTTTGTATCCGTGTGAGTGTGTGTTTCCATGTATGTGTGTGTGTGTGTGTGTGTGTGTATGTGTGACCTCTGACCTTCGTCTTGTACTTGTGCGTCTCGGCCATGTGGTCCTGGTAGCTGGCCTGCATGCGTGCCTGCAGCGCCACCATCTCCTGCTCGCGGGCACTGAGCTGGGCAGTGAGGCGCGCCTCTGTCTGTGCCACCTTGGACTTCTCAGTGGACAGCTCCTGCACAGGAGGCACACCACTCCAGCGTCAATCGTCACATTTCTTACGCTTGTCTGTTCAACTAAACTAGGGTTAGCAGTAGTTAGTATACTATCATATTTCTTACTGGTTCAACTAAACTAGCGTAAGCAGTAGTTAGTATACTATCATATTTCTTACTGGTTCAACTAAACTAGGGTTAGCAGTAGTTAGTACACCATCATATTTCTGACCGGTTCAACTAGTACTAGAACTAGTATTGACAGATGCCATAGTAATTCCTAGCTATCGTCTCATCTGCACAGTATCTTAAATGTTAAACCTCTAATGCTGTAGCTATAACTCTGTAGTTTAAAAGTTTAAATGGTAAAATGCTTAAATGTTAATAGATTAAATGTTATTCCATTACTGTAAGTCGCTTTGGATAAAGGTGTCTGCCAAATGAATAAATGTAAATGTGACTAAACTAGAATTAGCAGTAGTTAGTATACTATCTTAACTCTTACCTGTCCAATTAAACCAGATTAGTAATAGCTGTTACGACCCCCTGTGCCCCTTCAGGCCTGACATGGCCATTGCATGGGCAATGCCGCCCTAGCTTGCCCAATTAGCTAATCATACACACCTGGTGAAGGTGTGTGGGTATTTAAGGGGTTGTTCTCTCTCTTGATTTGGGCACTTTTCTGTTCTGGGTTATCGCTCCTCCACTAGCACTTTCTTTCTATCTTGGAGCATCATACTGACTGACATCATACTGACCCACATTAACACACTTGCATACATGCTTTTACTTTCCCCTAGAAATTTTTTGGTAATGGTTATTTATTGCTTTTGGTTACTTTTAAATAAATACTTTATTGGTTAAAGTTATCTCTGTTGTCCCAACTCCCACTTTATGTTGCGGCTTAGAGCCGGGTCGTAACATAAATTGGGGGCTCGTCCGGGATATAGTGAACACTTTGGGAGTCTGGACTGTGGAGATTTTGGGTGAGAAATGTGCTGGTTGTTGAAATTCCCTAGTGGTGTAGCCTAGCTACTTAATATTGATATTGGTCAGAATCCGGTTAGTAAGAGTGCTCCAGCTAGGTTGCTAGCAGCCTCTCCTTCGAAGTACTATTTGTTATTTTGATTTGTTAATGTTCATTGTTTTGAGGGGTAATCCTGGTCGGGGATCTCGAATTCCTGTCGGGGGCACGCTATTCGCGCAGTCTCACTGTGACAAAGTTCATGCGTTAACCAGTCGCCCCGAGGCCGGCAGGCCCTGGAAGACTAGCGAGGTGAAGTTAGTTTCTTTGGTGGTAAGTAGGTACCGGAATTCTATTGAATAACTAAGTGGATTAACATTGATTAACACCAGCAGATTTCTCACTAGAAGTTTGGAGCATAATTTGGGATGTGTATGTGGTAATGGTAAGTGTATGTCAGTTTTAAGTATAGTTTACTGATTGTTTGTTTGTGTAGTAGAGCTTGCTTTCACCCAGTTGAAATCCTTATATTAAACATCACTTTAGATCAGCTCAGGTAGCTATTGCAGAGATGGTTTAATGATTTTCATACTCGAGGGTAGTGAGCACTCGTCTATTTCGAGTGCTCACTACCCTCAGAGGTTAAGTTACTTGTTTGGAGGTTTGGTGAAACCACATGTAGCCTAAGCCAGGGTTGGCTAGGATTTGAAGAATGACTTTGGTAAACTTGCTTGGTGCAAGTAGTCATTCATGTGTGTAAGTAACTTGGCCCGTAGTTGTGTAGAACAGTAGAGAAGCTGTTACTTTTAAATAAATACTTTATTGGTTAAAGTTATCTCTGTTGTCCCGACTCCCTCTTTATGTTGCGGCTTAGAGCCGGGTCGTAACATAGCATGTTTCATTTTTTCATACTGTTTCTACCGTTTCTAGTAATCATAAGTATATAAATTACATTAGTATATGGCAAAAGTCTCATTTATGGCTGCCATTCCTATGCCCTTATAAGGATAAGATTGGTTTGTTGTCAGCAAATTGTCACTTTACCATCTTCTTAGAAGACAGACACAACAACCTCCCATGTGACTGATTACATAATAGAGGTTGTACATGGCCTTCCCTGCGTTGAGACCTCCCATGATTCACTGCAAACATGTGACCTGTCACAATTGTTGAAGTACCGGAGAATCATAAGAGCTCTGTGAGTGAGTTCAGTTGATGTCTGAATGCCTGCCTTGTATGTGTGCTGACCAACTGACACACTCGTCGTAACAGACAGACTTCTACCAGCCTGAGCTCAGTGATTCATCTCAGTGTGATGTATGTGTGACCGGTGAATTCTGTGGGGATTACCGGCATGTGAACACAAGTGGCTGACCAACACATCACTAAGATAAATGTAGTAATGTTGACCACTGCAAGAACATGTCTGTGAGAACCATAACATTATTTGATGAGGATAACAAAGTGCATATTGACAGCATGCAGGGCTTAGCTCATCCCTTTACCCCACAGGAAGGGATTGTAACTATGTGAACATAAGCAGCTGGTGTACACATACCCAAAGAAGACAAGAGGAAATGGACGCTGTTGATTACTACAAGGATGTGACTATGAGAACTGTACATTTCCTCGTTGAAGGACAAAAATGTAGTTTAGGGGAACTTTGGGGGAAAAAATGGATGGATGCTGGACAAGTGACTATGAAGGCTGTGTGTGTGTGTGTGTGTGTGTGTCTGAGAGAAAGTAGAATCTAGTCCTCCCCCCCCACCCCACCTTGGTCATCTCACGGAGGCGGTTCTTGGCGGCAGTGGCGTCCTGTTGCTCAGCAGTCAGCTGTTTTTCACGTTCCTCCAGCTGCTTCTTCAGCACTGCCACGGGGTCGCCCTTCTGAGTGGCCTGCAGGGGGCGACACAAACCCAAAAGGGCATTTACATTACATTACATTTGGCTGACGCATTTTTAGCCAAAGCGACTAACAACATGGTAAACAGTTTAAGTTTTAGAGCAATTCTCAACAATTTTAGGACAATTTGTTCAACAATTTAGGACATGAGGGACCACACGCCAACACCACAACATGGTCCTGAAACTGATGCCAAGCAGTTTGATAATAAATAAGGCATGTTTTGTGTTCCTGTGTAAACAAGGTGCTCCCAACACCCAGATCATTGGTTTGATAGCCAGGGAACACATATGAAAGGGGATGTGTGTACAGTGGTTGCACTGGCTAAACATGAAAAGAAAGTTCAACAGCTCTTGAGGTAATGTTCTTGTTCTATGATGTCAGATAAGTGAGATTTAGATAAGAATGTCCACAAAGTGGCTGAATGGCAAATGTCGACAGTTTAGAGCTCTCCATAAGAGAACCATTTGGCAAATTGTTTGTCCTTAAATGTTTCCTATGGCAAACAGTCACTATTTACCCGGCTGACTGTTTTGAGTGACTGGCTACAGAGTTGATTGATCGTGTCTGAGTAAGTGATTGATTGGGCTGTGGCAGTGCAGTGCAGTCTGTGAACTGTCTGTTGTTTGCTGCTTAGCAACAGGGCCACTGTAAAGGGGGCAGTAGAATGGGTGGGTGGAGCTCTGGAGAAAAGGGGAGGAAATAGTGGATGTGTCTTTGTGGCAGAGACAACTGATGAACCTAAGCTAGCAATAGCAACTATAACATTTTAAATGAATAAGTGTTGTTTCAGTGAAATGGTGATTAGTTAGATATCATTAAAGGCATGGATGTTTTAGGTTGGCTTATAACAATATACAAGTTTAATCAAAGTCCTTAGCTGCTAACTAGTTAGCCCAGATTAATAGCAACGTTCCTTTTGCTACCTATTCACAACCCATTCCTGTGTGAACGTTAGCTAGCTAGCTTGCTTTGTTAACAGACAAATTTAATTGGCATATAGGAAAGATGCTGCCTATATAAGAAGATCTGGATGTCCTGATATGGGCAAAGATGGTAATCGGATCTCTTTATATGGGCAAAGATGGCAGCCTTTGGGTCTTTTTTGTAGGTGAACTTCAGAGGTCTATAGAGAATGTGTGTAGATCTGTGGAGATATTGGGTGGAGTTCAGTTCAAAGTGGGTGAGATTTTTGGAGAGAGGGGGTGTCCTAAGACAGTAAGTGTAGATCTGTAGAGGCATTTTGACGCCTCCTCACCGTATGCCAGGTTCCAACTCCAGACTTCTCGCTCAGGATCTCAATGAGCTGCTGGGCCTCCCCCTCGCTGAACATCATGCTCTTCACCGTGGAAACCAGCGCCTTGTAGGGCAGGTACAGGGCGGCGTCCACCGAATCTGTTGCCACGGCAGCTGCAAGACATCAAAAAACATTCACATCATACTTCCAAATTGTGCTGGAAACACAACTTGGTCAACAGTGCTGGTTTGCAACTTTTCTGCAGACTTCACTTCACGTAAGTTTTTCTCACACTCTTGTGAGTGCATGCTTAGTGCTGTAACTTTTGAGGTAGACACACACACACACACACACACACACACACACACACAAAGACTGGCAGAGGGCCTCTGAAAGGGACTGGGGTGGAGAAGGAGAAGGCTGCTCCTGTTCCTCTGCAGACGTTACCTCAGGCTGCCTAGCGCGAGTGACTCCCCCTGCCAACCACTGAGCTAAGCAGCTTCCTAACCACACGCAGGGTAGGCAGGCAGGCAGGAGCCAACCAGCTACAGAGGCATTACATCCTCATAAACATACTCGATCCTTGTGAACGGAGCATTCACTCATTCGCTACAAAGTTATTCACTATATAGAACACTATGTAGTGAATGAGGGCATGTTCCAAACACAGAATTTGAATCTCATAGTAAGATTCTGATGATACTGTCAAAAGTTTACATACAACTTATGTATCCCAGTTCTGTTTCCCATTTGAAATCTACCTGTTATGTTATGGAGTTAGTAGGCAAACTATTGGCCTACTGATGGCCTTCTGTGTTAGTCCCAGTGCATTAGTGTGCCAATGTGGCACATGTGTGATCCTTGCTTGGTTATTAGCTATGTTGAGGGCGGCGGCAGCGTCTTATAAACCACACGGCAGCCAGAGTACACCCTCAAAAGTGGCCACCAAGAAGCTATAATCATCAAACCCGCCCTTGTTTTGGAGCCTTGATCCCAGATGAGGGGCCTGTTGGCAGAGCGAGCCTGACAAAAACCAGCACACGCCAAAAACCACAGCTAAGCACTTAGGTGAAGTGGCAAGACATGCGCCGCCTCCTCCACTCACCAGGCTGCTAGGGTAATTAGCCAGCGCTAACAGGATGGAGGCTAAAGGTGGAGGCAGCAACACCACTGTGGCCGTAGCAGCAACAGCAGCAGTAGCGTAGACTGGCATGGGCAAAAGGGGGTAAAGTGGCACAGTGGCACCAGACAGAGATGGTACACTGGGCAGTGCTGAGATGTGCTCATTGTTGGGGCACTGGAGGCCTTTGTGGTCTAACACAACAGGGCAGTTGAGCGAGAACACAGTTTAGACAAGGCCCAGACACTAGCGGAGGAACGGGGAGCCCGGCTCCTCCTCCTCAGCCGTGAAAAGGCCAGGGTTTCTTTGCCAAGCTTTGCTCACCTGTGTGTGTGTGTGTGTGTGTGAGAGTGAGTGAGTGAGTGAGTGAGTGAGTGAGTGAGAGAGAGTGTGTGTGTGTGTATATGTGTGAGGGAGTTCTCCACAGTACTTCGTTCCCATGGGCACGGTTCCATCAGAGGCTTAGGATGCAATACCAGAGAACAATTCAGAAGGAAAAAATGTCTTACTGGAGTTGTGAATCAACCAGGCAAAAACTACTAGGGAAATGTAGAAAACCTATGCGTGGAAAAACACTCATGCAAGCACAAACCAGGCTAAAGTGTGAACTAATGACTTTTCACTGCAAGTAGAGAAAGTTGAATTTGACTTTAGACCACAATCAAAGTGTGTTTCCATTCCAAGATCATTATTCATTGCAAGCCCATTTTAAACAAGACTTCTGCTCACACCTAAATGTTGATGCTGTGATCACCATTTATGTCATTAATAGCACTGCTTGTAAAAACTACCACATAGGTATAGCTATGCAGATTGAATGAAAAACTTTGTCCAGTCTTTCAATGTGTAGCATGCATTTGATCAAGCAAGGCACTACCAAAATGTAAATCATGGAAAAAAAATGGATGCAAGTGGAGCTTTGGTGTACGTTTACATTTAGAGTTGTAGACATCACAACCAATCTTTTATGCATCTCTTTCTGACGGTAACAACCACCTCTCGATGAGTCCTCCCGAAACTTATGTGATCACAATTACATGCACTGCTGGTATTTTAAGACTTTTCAACACCCCAGAAGTTCAAGCAGTTATCTCTGCATCTGGCAATGCTGAAAACAAACCCCCAGCACACACAGACTCACAATGATGGATTCACTCTGGGCAGCTTAGAGAACAGTCTGTGTTTTGGCTAATGCTGTTCCTGCTCAAAGGGGTCATTTCCATTTTCTCCAAAGGGCTAATTTTAACTACTAGATAAACATCAAGCGTGTCCATCAAACACTTAGATCTATCCACACATGGGGCTATCAATGGCACAGACTGTATCCTGTTATTCATCAAAGACTACCCAGTTTTGGGACAATAACTCAACAAAAAACTTCATACAGTCTAAATATACCCCATGTATCCAAAATAATACAGGGGCTATTCATATCAAGTCATGTTATATCATAGAAATGCTGTTGAAAGAGGCAAACTAATGGTACTGACAGGCTACTCTACAAGTCCCTCTTAGTCAATGTGACAATGTTGTACTTGTGCGATGCTTGCTGGTGCACATAAACAAACAGACAAACACACCACCACCATTACAGAAGCAGCCTGAAGAGTCCATTGTTCCCTGCACATGTGGGCCTAGGCAAGCGCACTGTGGTGGGGCTGGAGGTGCACATGTATGCTCACTGAAAGCAGTCCTTTTACTCTGCTGTATCAGCACACACACACACACACACACACGCGGTCAAGAGACCCAGACAGTGCATGAAGCATGGTTGTATGTGTGTTTTGCTCATTCCATAAAGGTTCATTTCTCCTATCAGTTGTACAGTATATTACATAATACTCAGACCACCACTCGGTGTGAGAATGGAGCTGCCAAAAACAAAATATGCTTCTTCCCTCTGCCATTTCAGCACTTTTACATCCAAATCTATAGTTCTTTGAAAAACGAAAATTTTCTGTGCCAATATGGAAATAATTTTTGTTTGTTTAGCATTTGCTTCATATATGAGCGAGAAGTAAGTCCACTCCACCCTATTTTATTGAGGTAAATGCAAATGAGGATGTTGACTTTATTATTATTATTATTATTATGAACCCTGCTATTGACAAATAAGGGCCAGAGGACAGGTAACATTGCTCACCTGGCTCAGCCTTCTTCTTGGAGCCTCCCTTCTTCTTGGAAGGGGCCTCAGCTTTGGGCTCTTCAGCTTTGGTGGGCGCAGCAACAGCAGGGGCAGCTGGAGGGGCACTTTTCTGGGCGCCCACTGGGGGCACTGCCATTACGGGAACCTCTTTGACCACAACCTCGGGCTTGGCGGGAGCGGGTTTCGGGGCGGCGGCCTGCTGGGTTTGGGCCGGCTCCACCTTGGCAACCTTCTTCTCCTTCTTCCTCTTGTCCTTCGGGGAGGGGGCTGCGGGAGCCTCAACCTGAGCAGCGCGGGGGGGTGCGGCCGACACAGACGGGGCAGGGGCAGCAGCGATGACCGGAGCTGGGGCCGGAGCGGCAGCCAAAGGGGCAGGGGTGGGCGCAGGGACCGGAGCCACCACCACAGGCTCGGGAGTTGGGGGTTCGGCGGGCGTCTCGGCCTCGCTCAGGTCAGGTGTCGCGGTGTCCGTGTCGGGAAGCTTCCCGTTAGGCTTGTCGTCCTTCTTCTTCCCTCGGCTTCGTTTGTCCAGCGCCTTGTCCTTCTTCCTCTTGTCCGCCCGCTGGGGCTGGATCTTATTCAGCTCCTGCCTTTGCTTGGCCAGGGCCTCCTCGTACGACGTCTCCTTCATGGAGAAGGTGGAGACCAGGGCGATACCGATGGCCGAGATCAGCATGAACCCGCTGAAGACCATGATGCCGAGCGTTTGGGGGTCATAGATGTCCATGACTGCCACTTCAATGTCCAGTAATGCCTGTTAAAAAAAAAAAAAAAGATGTCAGAAATTAAACGAAACGGCCTGCAATTACACAGAGCTTTAAAAGCAAGAGTCATCAGTACTGGAAGTAATCCTTAATCCTAAATATAATCTATAAGCATACAGCTTGAGGATATCACTGGCCTAAATACTTAACCAAGATGTCATGCAGTGGCAAATTGAGCCATTATCTGAAAGATCTTTGGTTTCAGTTCAGAGTCCAAACACACCCTACGAGCGGTAATCACATCCCTCCCCCTGCTTCACTTTCATTCAGGAATACGTAAGACACCGTTGCCATAAAGCCATAGACACATATATTTGTATACTCTTCACAAGCACGCTACATTTTTGCCAAGTCGCACAACATTTTAGTAGAAACCAAGAGGTGCATCAAAATTCTTTGGTTGGCACCGGGAAGCCATGCCAACACTGGGTGCCATTCTGTAAAAATAGAGCCAAGACCTAGTCTCCTTCAGCCCTCTAACAGAAAACAGATGTATGGGGCAAATAATACATACAGATTACACTATGCCCACACTAGCCTCAGAATGCTGACTTTTAGACAGAGGTGGGCCCTTTGTAGCCCACCTCCACCCACCCATAACAAAATTTAACCATAGTTGGCACAATCCCCAGAGGCACATTTCTGCCAAGCAATTCCAGGCTAAGTCACTCTTTGCTTAAGAGGCACTGCATTTTCCAGTAATATGCCCATCAATGAATTGTTGCTATGTGGAAAGTCTTGGGTGTAAGATAACAATGTAAGATAACAATGTAAGATAAAGATACAAGCAAGCTCACTATGGTTTCCATAGTTAGGAGTAGCTTTAGAGACAAGAATCTCCAGTCCAGAGACATAAAGGGAATAAGAAATACTTCTCTATACAAGCTAAACTGAAAGATACGGTGCATTAGTAATCATACATATTAATATACCGTACATAAACTGGATAAGATTGTATGCATGTAGCGGTTAAAAGTACACACCAATGCTCGTCTTTGTAAATGAAAGGGGAACTGGCCAAAGGGAAATAAGCAATGAATGAATTATGACGCACAAACAACTGCGGCTTTCTCCCAGTCACTTTGCTTCGCATGATGTTCACGATCTTGGGACCCTTCTGCTAAACTTTCTAGTTTGCATCCGGCTGCCTTTCTGAGCTCAGAAAGTCAACTGCAGCACAAACGCATAAAGGCAAAAATCATACAACACTGATACAGTCCCGGTTTCCTTTCATACACTGTCATCTTATGTCTATTGCATTAGCGATGATTGCATCCTTAAAGTTAATGAGATGTAGTCTACACAACAATCTTGAAAACAAACGAACTTTTTACCCCAAAAAATAATGAACTTGAGGTCAAGATCGTGTTCAGTGTCGCAAGCTGGTCACGGTAAATTTTAAGCTGACGTTGCCTATCCCAGCTCGCCCCGCAAGTAACGTTGGAATAACATCAACTCTTCATTAGTTTTCATGAATCAATGCGCGCATAGCCTATAGTCTCTTTCTTTCTGTCTTTAGTCCATCAAGGTGTATACTTGTTGAGGAAAAGAAATCAGCAGCTATCTTTGAGTGATACACCAAGTTAATTCAATGAGACAGCCAAGGAACCATAGTGCCCCCGATCAAGCTAGCCCACTGGAACCTGTGATCAGCATTCATTATCAAAGACATGGACGAGCTAGCATTAGCAAGACTGCTATGCATAATAATTTATCATATCTGATTTGTCTAGAGAAGAACCACAATAATAGTGCACGCAAACAATCACAATAAATCACTTAGTTAATTAACAGTGCTAGCTGGGCTCGCTAGTCAGTAAGCTAGTGGTCAAAGGCATCAGAAACTCATCAAATGGCAGGACGCCTGTCCCATCATCAGCATCTATGAACGGTGGTTTAACAACGTTACTGGCTGCTGGACCCAAATAAAAACCAAACCACAACTAAACTGTCTTGTTAGCCACCTAGCCTTCATTGTCTATCGCATATCCTACTAACATAGCTTTGGATAGATTACCCTAACTGGCTACTAAGATGGCAATAATCCATTAAGAAATCGTATAAACGTGGTCAGAAAACTGACCGGCATAATCGTCTTTCTACAAACCTTTTTTATTTTCTGCACACGTCAGTCCGATCAGGAAAACCGAAAAGCTCCAGCGATGTTTAAAATATTTTTCTCATCCAAAGTGAAATATGTGGCTATCCCAAGGCTCAGGCTCTGTCTCGATGTCTCCCTGTATCCGTGGTCTGTGGAGTCGTGGCACTTTCTGTGAGCTGGCACAACGCCGGGTCCGTGGCCCACTGACTATTAAAACAGACTATATCTAATTGGTTAGAATATAATCACTCAGTCGCATGTAGCCAACCAAGTCACCGATCTCCAGACAGTATGAGATATGCGGAAGTCTGCGCTAGTAATACTGGGAGCTGTAGTTTTTCTGTTTATACCAGGAGGAATGTACTTTTATGGACCATGCATAAAGATACAAACTACATCATTGACAACCACATTACAGCTTGCATTCTTGAAACCATGAGCGAACGTTATAGACTACAACACTGTATTTTATAGGCTAGGTCATGTCAACATTCTCTATCACACACACACACACACGTAAGGGATAATGTATTGTAGCCTACACCGCTAATTATTGAAAAATAAGTCCCGACAGGGCGAATCGAACCCCGACGCGCAGCCCAGTCCCCAGGGCTCAGGGGGCCCTGAAGCTCAAGCCTCTGTTTTGAGGTCTATGTTCTCCACCAGGGGCGTAGCACAAGATCCTGGGCGCTATGCTTAGGCAGTCCTGATGGGCCCCATGAGATGAGAAAGAGAGCTAATAAAGAGGGAGCAGGTACAAAACAGGCGACAACATCGTTTTTAACACATCTCTGTGTCCAGATAGGGACAACACAGTTTGTGCTGTTTCCTTTTTTTATTTGTTAATACGTGTTGAAAATAACACAACTTGCGTTGAAAACAACACATCTTGCGTTGTTTTTTAGCACATCTCTGTGTCCAGACAGGGACAACACATTTGTTTTATCTGCCTCAGAGTAGGGAATTGTTGGCCTACGGTGTGTGAGATTTTTGTCATGCAAACAAGGTTGTATGTCTTGCGAGGACCCACAGTTCAAAGAGGATGTTAAGAAAATCTGACAGTTGTCTGCTATAATTGTTTTAAATTTCAGTGTCCAGTAAGCACCTTCACGTATCTTAGACTCTATTGTCATTAATGAATTGGGTTTGACATTTACTGTACTCAATTACAAGGCTGTTAATTTTAGCCCTTTGTGGAGCAGGAGATTTCAGACAGCACACAAAGGCAAATATGCTTTCTTTTGTTTACTCATGGGCGTGTAAGGACGTGAGTGTGAAGAAAAAAAAAACAATGCACATTAAGCAATGAAAGCTACAAGTCTTCATGACATTATATCTGAAAACATGTGCATTATGGTGGCACATCAAAGTCAAAGTCAAAGTCAGCTTTATTGTCAATTTCTTCACATGTTCCAGACATACAAAGAGATCGAAATTACGTTTCTCACTATCCCACGGTGAAGACAAGACATATTTTACCAATTTAAGTCCACAGACAAACATAAACAAAAAAGTAAGTAAATAAGAGGGCACATATAATAATGAAAAAATTATCAGTCATCAGTGCCCCCCTGTGAAATAAAATATGTGTGAAGATCTTAGATTTGTTTGTGTGCTCCACACTTTTTCACTTTGCTCATGTGAGAAATAACCCAAAGAGTAAGGCAGCATGTTGCTAATTTAAACCTTTCATTTGACTAAACTAGTTCCACAAGCTTTGATAGAGAGATAGAGACAGGAACATGGGGAGGCACCAACACCTTTCTCTGTACACAAGAACAAGGAAAGTCAAAGGGGGAATGTTGTCAAAAATATGTGCCTGTGCATAAGTGGTTATGATGGAGTAATGAAGTCAATTCTACGTAATCTTTCTCAGGTCACTAAGGAATGGATCTGAGCACCGGCATCACTTATGCCAGACTTGCTTTGAGAACAATAAGCTCCAATCTATTTTTAGCTTACAATTTTCTTGACTTGTACAGTATTGTTGTGCTGACATACCAAGAAAACATCAGTGTTATGCTGTCTGTTTTTTTCTAAGCTGCTTACAGTTGCAGAAGAATGGAAAGTCATGAGTCTCCTATAGGGCTACAGGTGACTTCTCACATTGTATCATTACAATACACATGCAGCTTTAATACACACCAGCATTGATAATAACACTGCAACTTTGTGACAATCTTGTGGAATCTTGCTTTGGGACAGTTTGGGACAAAGACACAACACAAAATGTAATGTAATTTATGCTATGACGATCTGTCAGTCCAGACGGACAGAGTACACAGCTTCATTACTTGAGTAAAAGTACAGATACCCTTTGCTAAATTTTACTCTAGTACAAGTAAAAGTACAACAGTCAGATGTCTACTTACTTACGTAAAAGTACTGAAGTACTTGTTTTTAAAAGTACTTGAGTATCAAGAGTACAAGAGTAGCCTACATTTTCTAAATATTGCATTACTACTGCCACAGTGCTTACGTACAGAAACGTCCTACATGAGTTATGAAAAATGTTAATGTTAATGCCTTGGAGAATGTAAAAGGAATTGGAAGTAAAATCAAATCATTTTCATCTTTTTACCATGTTGCCAGGGATGGACAGTATTTCTAATATATGTAATAAATACTAAATACTATTTTGTAATTGAAACACTTGAAGCGAAAACTATCATTAACTTGTTCAGAAAATTGAAATAGTCTGGCAAGGTGGGGCCACAGGTTGGCACATTCCCGGGATGGACCTGCTGCGTCTTATCTAAATCTGACCATGGAGTTGACTTTGGCGGAAAGCTGAAGGTGATTGCTGACGTTTGAGAGGGAATTGCTGAAGGTGACGTTTGAGAGGGAAACAACAAATTGAGGGTTTCCGAGATTTTTCTTTTTTCCTTTTTTTTTAGAAGTAGTAACGGGTACTCACGGTTATAGATAGAAATGTAGTGGAGTAAAGAGTACAATATTTGCCTCTCAAATGTACTTGAGTAAAGTAATGAGTACTCCCCAAAAATTATACTTGAGTTAAGTACAGATCCCTCAAAATTGTACTCAAGTAAATGTACTCCGTTACTGTCCGGCTCTGTGTCAGTCATACACTTCAACAGTAAAAACTCAACCATGAATGGTCTGAATTATGGCTGTTTCCTCTGCCCCATTCTAATATCTCCCTTTGATCCAGCTCCAGGATAAACAGCAACTCTAACATGACAGGAAATGATTGGATTAGCCATTTTAAGAGGCTCAGATGAAGATTTGCTATAGCTATGCAGAACATTTTTTTAAACTACTGACCAGCTATAGAGCCCCATTACTATAAAAAAAATATTTGGTTTGTACTTAGTGGCGTGTTGTATTACTTACAGCCACTTGTCCATCCCCACAGTTCGGTCTGTCCCCTCTTTGTCACACATTGGTGTTGATGTTCAGCAGAGAGGTTACAGCAGGACACCCACCACAGCTCTGTTGACTTTTTCCCTACTCTGTTTCACCCACCGGCTCTCCCTCCCTGCCTCTCCCCGATTTCTGTTTTCCCATTTTCTGGCCTAACCTTGTGACTCACTGTGGAGCGGACCACCGAGTGTTTACCGCTGACCTCTGTTCTGGCCCATCCGCCATGCATCCAGCTCCGCGCCGGTTTACCTTGGCAGATGGAGAGTCTCTTTCCTTGGGCTCCAAAAGAACATTTGATGTCCACCAGGACACTGCAAGTAAGCAGTGAACTATAAACCTGTCACCTTTATATTTAAAGTGATCATTTCAGCAAGAGGCCAGTTATTTGTCAAGTAAACACAACATATTAAAAATGAAGTAATGTCTGTATCATCTAAATAATAAACCACTGTAGCCCAGGCCAGGGTGTGAGGTGAGTGCCTCTGCAACAGAGTATGAGATGGCAGGACACCCTACCTGCACTGTGCTGTCACCATGAGATCAGTGACTTATCAGACTTTAATTCACCCTACAACTTCCTGAAGTACATAGGGAACACTCCAAAACCCACAATGATTTTAAGATAAGATGTATTGTATTTGAAGAATTCTACAATTTGCACATCCAACAGTTGCTTTCTATTTAGGCTCTGGCCATTTTAGCTTCTGAGTCATTAAGCATACTAAAATGTTCATGCAGTAGAAAATATTTAAGTGTTCAGGATAACAGACACAGACATCAAGTTGCCGGGTGAGTGGTGTCATGGTGCATGAACATGAGAGGATTTCTAATCAATGAACCATACATGCATGGCCTTCACTGGCTCTATCTCAAACATTTATGCAACCCTGGCACACTTATTTTCATTTCCTGAGTTTCATTTTGCAGTTTCGATTGTTTGAACAGCTGCACTCAAGTGCATGACGCATATCTTATTGACAGTTTAAGGTGTAGTCCAATCCTAAACCTTCTAAACACACTTTCTGTGTGCAATGGATTCTAAATGTAGACCTTCATTTGCTTTATGTTTCCCATCCCACACTGCATACAGGAAATAGCTGGCTAAAATCATCATGACTAACTGTGCTTTTGACACCAAGCAACCACCATGACTGAGCTTATATAGTGGAAAATGTGCAGCTATGAACCATGTGTTAGGAGTAGCAGATTTGTGTAGTGTACTTTCTGTGACTAATCATTTGACTCAAACCAACAGTGCCGTTAGCATATCCTGTGTCATACAGGATCCTGTTGGGAATGGTACAAAACTCTTTGGACTTGAACTGGAAGTTATTTGTGGGCTCTGAGCTCAACGTAGAGGACTTAGGCTCCTTTCTGAGACAAAACTGAGGGGAATGTGAATGAGAATAGGTTTATCTGCATGTTTGTTCCATTTTGCACCAGTGGGGTTTGTTTGTCGTATGTGTGTTGTTTTTCTGCATAGTTAATAGTTGACTGGTTGCTTGCCCTTTTACCATGGCAATGAAATTCTGGATCACAGCCTTGGAGATTATTGTCCTTGACGCTTCCCGGTTCTGCATGTGTCATGATTTGTTAATACATATTAATATATTGAAACCTGCAAAAGTCAATAAAAGTCACAATGACTGATGCCTTTCACAGGCCATAAAGAGAATATTTCTTAAAGAAGAATGTAACTGGTGACATGTGACATAGGTGACATACATTTACTGCCATTCACACATCCCGTCACTATTTCATTTCTGACCTAAGCTCTTGTAATAATTTTGATGTGTCTGATGTAGTACATTAATTGCAGTGCTTTGCTGGTATTTTAACAAAAGGGAATGAATGGAATTGTATATACAATACAATTCAGTTGTGTGTTTTTCATGGTTATCATTCATTGTAAATCTAAAAAAATCTATGGAGACTGAAATTAAACTAGCAGTTTAAAGTTACTGCAAGTGGATATTAGATTGCAAAAAACCCAGACCATTCCTTTACACATAGATTTAAGGTTTGGGTTACACCTAAATACTGGTTTCAGCCTAGTGCCAGAAGTATGGAACTTGCGCAAGTCGTGGCTGAGATAGGAGGTTATTATGTGATATGAGAGTGTTTCTGCTATAATGTCACAACACACTACATTTTCTGGAAAGGAAATATGGAGAGTCTGACAATGATAGAGACTGTAGGCCTATTGCGGGAATTGCAAACGACTATGTGACGCCAATACTGGAAATGCAGCCAAATTATTATGATGATGAATATTTGGTTTTCCTTTAATCCTACTGAATTTGTAATTATGTATCGGCCGTTGTAATTGCCGATACTGATGGTATGTGCGTACCTGTGTACCAATGAGTGTACAGTCACTAAATGTACACATAACTTAATTTTTTAGACCCCCCCATGGATGAAATTCTACGAAACTTGGCATACCCCCAGAGAATGTCAGGTTAATCATACACATACAATTTGGTGCAGTTCTGAACATCTTAACTGAAGAGAGGGGCGATTAAAGCAGAATGATATTGCATTTTCATTTTTTACCGGGGGGGTGCAAATCACAAATGAGTGATTATGGGCTAGGTTGATGTGGGCCCTTGAGACCAACATACCATAAACATTTCTTCATCCTCGGTGCCACGGTTCAGTAGTTATTTAGGAAAAACTGCATTTTTTGGGTTTCGGGGGGCCCAGCGCGGTGGGGGAGTGGCCCCCGGGGACCAAACAAAATTTTTCCATAAAAGTCTAGTGGGGCTACATACCCACCAAATTTCATGTGCCCCAGTGGTTCGGTGTCATTCGGTGAAATTCAGGAAGTAGATGACGGGGGGGGGGGGGGGGGGGGGGGGGGGGGGGAAAAAACTTTGACAATCCCTATATGACCGCTTCGCGGCGGTCGGTCATAATAATAACTTATGTCAAAGTCTCTCTTACTCTTTGTATCTGCAGCCTATGGATGGACTTGAGACGTCGTCATTCTTGGTACACTTTAACAGCTGTGTTATTATCATTTCTTTGCTTATCAGGGCCTTAAAGTGACTTAATTTGGGCAAGGGACTGCATTCTGAGACAGCTGAATACTTCTCGGGAACCTGTGTCCAAACCAACCTGGAGAGGCATATGTCTAAGTGATGGCAATCCCCCTGGAGTTTCCTGTCAGCTCACCTAGTGTAGCCGGGTCCATCCAGTATGTGTTAGTAGTAATGACATCTAATGCTTTTAACAGACACATACTTGTGCACACAACACACACACATGGCCTCATGGGCACAAGAAAAGGATCACGAGGGAAGGTAATGAAACAGGTCAGACCAGCTGAAATGATCACTATCACTACTAAACTACAAATCTAACTGAAATTATTCCTGAAAACATACCAAAAACACTCAATTTATATTAAATGGTCCTTAATTTGTAAAACAGGCCCTTATTTATTGGATTATAAGGTGTGATGTAAAATTCCTTAATCTTATATTTAAGGTGCCAAGTCAGGGGTTCTCTTTATTTGTTGTCATTAAGGGGGCAATTAATGACAATTTAAGTCCTATATCTTAATTTTATTTTAGGGTGTTAATTCAGGGATTCCTTGATTAAGGGAGAATCAACTTTAATCTATGCATATTTTTACTTAAAAACTACTTCATTATAGAATGGTTTTAAGGTCAAAAGTAAGGCATTTATAAGGGGAAAAATTAAGTTTGTTTTTGTTTTTTTTAAGTGGATGAAAAAGCAAAAGAATACTCAAATGGAGGAAAAAGTTGGATCTGTTGCAAATAAACACAACAGGCTGTTGGAAAGTATCAGTACTACGGTGCGGAGCAGACAGTTTTATCCTCTTCCAAGCAATACAAGGATTTTCTGCTCTCATGGCAACCATCTCTTTCCAGCATGAGCACAGGCAAATGATCTGTGTTTCAGCGAAAGACCTTCAAGGCCAGGAGAGGAATGCGGTGTGTTACTGCACTGTGCACAGCTGCAACATGTTGCATAAACAAAAAGGCCTGATACAGATTTCCATGTACAGTAGGTAGAGCAGATCCACTATACATAAGGGATAACATTTTTATGACAAAAGATTAAGACTATATCTTAAAATAAATAAGTGATCCCAGATTGATTAAACTGTCTGGAATATAAAGCAAAGTGCCAAACAGACTGTCGATTACTGATTAAGTGATTCCATGAAAAAATGCTGAATTCGTAGACCCGTACGTTTTACAAACACAGAATAAGCTTAGGCTTGGGTCAGATGAGTTTTCGAGCTCAGTAAGCTGAAGTCCAAATCCAAATGCCTTGCCTGTACACCCACCCACACAAGAATTCTTTGCATGCTGCTGGCGTCATAATGTGGGACAGACCAGCATGGGGAAAATCCACGTCACCAAGCTCAGCTGTTCGACGTTGGGCACTGCCACCTTCTGTTTCATTAAGTGAACACCATAACATTAGAAGGAACTATCCCTTTAAAAAAACAACCATAAGCCTACTTAAAGTGAAAGCAAAACCTTGGTTGAAAATACCTTGCCATCTCACACACACAGACATACACCCCAATGCTACTGTGCTACACCAAGTAATGAAAACCAAATAGTCTAACCGAAAAGACCTGGAAAATGGGATCTATCATTGGGCACAGTGCATTACATGTTGAACATGGAAATGTGGTTGGAATGACTAAACAGTACTAAAAGTTAGAGAGCAAACACCACAATGAGGCAGTAGGAATCTTTTAATGTAATTATTGCAATTTTCGCTGGGTTTCTCTTAGAAAAGGGAGAAGCCCATGTGAAAAGATATTTGCATTCCATTACAAATACATTCAATTATCAAAAATCTTTTTTTTTTTTCAGCTACTAGACCTGGCCATGATTGCATTATTGCTTCAGTGGTTTGTGTATAAATTGCTTTTTTTGTCCTCCAAAAATCTTCTATCATATCACAATATAAACTCTTTTGGTCCTCTATTGACATATTCAAGCCATTAGTCTTCTGCAAGACCAATGTTTGCATCAGTAACAATACAAATAAAACAAAGCAAAAAGCTTAAATCTTAACTTTCTTTTTACCAGACTAAAAGTAAGTATAGCGTTACAATGACAAGCAAAAGGGTAAACACATTATACCACAAGGGGCTAGCAGAACATAATTAGTAGGTGTATAAAAAGCATGTAAGTGCGTGTAAGGGTTGGGTTCAGAGGTCACACAGTCATCACCGTCTTCACTTTTTAAGAGTACACAGGCACCTGCCATGGTTGACCAACCCATGTTGTTAGAAGCACAGGGCAGCTGAAAAAGAGAGCGTGTTCTCTGCTGGACTTGTGAAAGCATGGCTGGCTTACTTTTTTCATGCCTGTGTGCCGAGACTGGGGTAGTAGGACGGAAAACAGAGAGGGAGGAGGGGGGGGCTGACTCTGCATGATTCCACACACACACACACACACACACACACACACACACACACACACGTACACGCACACACTGGAAAACCATCTGTGGCTGACTGGGGCCAATCATCTTCCTGAAAGAGAGAGATGCTTTTAGCAGGCCACTGCCTCTGGGACAAAAACTACAGCGAGATCTCAGGAATAGCCGTGGACTAGTGAGGAAGGGAGGGACTTCGCCTCACACTTGAGGAGGCAACGAGAAGGACTGAGACCATAATTCCAGGTCAGCATTCCTGTGGTGATATAGAATTCCAGATCTTCTGTTTGTGTGTGATGGATGGGTTTCAACGATCATTTTTAGCATGGTTAGGCCTAACGCAGCTGCAATCACACTCTAACAGAGAGGAAAAGAAAACCTTATTCTTAGGCACGAATGTCAGAGCATCCCTCTCACCCCTTCTACAATAGTGCTGTTACAGTTATAAAAACGACTGTTTTACTTATTCTTTGAAACAGCAGCGGCTGACCAGCTGTCTCTCGATAACACTTTATCTAGTCATGGAGAAAAATTTCACCCAGGAAAAGGCATGAAAAACAGCAAATGCACTGCATTAAAAAACAACTTCAGACTTGTTCACGTTCAGTGGTCTGCAGCGAAGTGCTCACGGTGAATTGTTTGGCAGGTTGTCTCTGCAAACTCTTAGACTCGCACTGTGCAAGCTTAGATAAGCAAGAGGTTTTAGACACAAAAAAAAAAAAAAAAAAAAAAAAAAACATCCCACACACATAAAATGCATAAACATGCCAACAAATTAAGGCATTTGAGAAGGACAGCTTAAATGAGGGCATTCATTACGCAACTGAAAGAAGGAAAAGGAAAATAGTTGCTATCAGGTTCTCTAAGGTCATTTTCAATCCCATGCACAATCGTGCACAGAGAGATGCCCCAAACAAGTCAGACGAAATGGAGGGGGGAGGGGGGGCATAGGAGGGGAAAGTAGGTCTGTAAACAACCAGGCAGCCACGTCGGCTGCTCTTGTGCAGGTCGCCAAAGTGGTTTCTTTTTTAACCCTTTCAGGGCAAAAAATGGTCCAGGTTCCCTTCTAAACAAGGTTGGTCAAGTTAGGTGACCAAAGCTCAATGATCAGTTGCTGTTGAGCATGTCAATGCAGCCCTGAAGAAGAGACACGCTATTCTGTTGGGAGAAGAGAGAGAGAGAGAGAGAGAGACCTGAAATACCTTCATTCCTCCAAAATCCCATCCACTTATAAACAAAGCACATAATAAACACAGATAGAGACAGACAGACAGAGAAGGAAAGAAAGAAAGAAAGAAAGCTCTCATGACTACATGACTACTGTAACTAACTGTAAACACATCATCCTCCTCAGTAGCAGTCTGTGGGTACTGACCTTGGCGTGCTTTATCTCCAGCTCGGCCATCTCAATCAGGTTCTTCCGGAAGGCCACCACCCTCCTGCCTTTGAAGCTCGTCAGCTCTGAAAATATTTTGTATTTATTTATTTATTTATTTATGTTTAATCTGTGCCCATCTTTACCACACCTCCAATAGCTTTCTGATATGAAAAAAATGCGCTCATACTGTCTTCAGGAAATGTGGAGGACACGGACGGACACACAGGCGCACACACACACACCAACCTTTTTTGCACGATTCCGAGAGCTTGTCAAACTTCTTCAGGCACTGCTGCTGGTGCTCCTCGGCCTGGGCGATGTCTTTGCCTTTCAGCCGCGCCTTGTCCAGGGCCTTGTTGGAGTTCTCATAGTCGGCCAGGGCTCGCGCACGTCTGTACAACAGGTCCTGTGGAAAAGGTCAACAGCAGGGTGAAAAAAACAGTTATGACATGGTGTGTGAGTTTAGATTAGATTAGATTAGGATAGACAGACAGACAGATACATACATAGATATAGACAGACAAAAGAGTGAGCTTGGGTAGTCTTAGGTCCTGAGCTTAGAGTTGATGCAAGTCATGTTCTTCAGTGTACAGAATTAATTTCTTGTTTAATGCTGTGGATAGATGACATACAATGACATCTGACACCCTTAAACT
Source organism: Alosa sapidissima (assembly GCF_018492685.1). Classification (NCBI taxonomy): domain Eukaryota; kingdom Metazoa; phylum Chordata; class Actinopteri; order Clupeiformes; family Clupeidae; genus Alosa; species Alosa sapidissima. The sequence continues at coordinate 26,969,532 of NC_055972.1, read as the reverse complement.
GCTATAAAAAACGACGTAATATCAAACTACCCGTCTATCCATTCCAGGTCTAGTACATAGTTTCATAATTCGCTGGGGACCTCAATAGCTGTTTCCAACCAACTCATTCATATTATAGCATTCATGGAAATTCAGTTCATGAAAACACAAGTTGTGCACATTAATTCCATCAGCTGTGGAATGCAAATCAAAATGGACACTCTCCTAATCCAGGGAAGAACTGTGAACAGCTGTGGGACTAAAATGTAAGGTTTATCAAGCTAACTTAAACTGCAATAAATGTGAATTTATGCAAACAAATCTGTTTCCATCAGCATACCCCATTCAAACTAGGTGTAAATCCACTCCCTACTTGTAGATTGCAGGGTTCCTACACATTTTCCATTTCAAAATTCCATACTTTTTCCATACTCAAATTTCCAAACTTCTCGTTAGATTTTTCTGACCATATTCTCGATATTGCGGCCACTTCTGGTTTGGGATAACTCGGTGAAAACAAAGGTATGTACAACTGGATTTAAAGGTATAACAACGTGGATTTCAGTGCTTAAATAGCGTTTTTTTTTTATTATTTTTTTTTAATAGGCATCACTGCATGTCATGCGCCATCTCTAACGTTGCTCTGATAGCAACACATCCAGATACAGTTACCCAAAACACTGGATGTATAAACCAGAGGGGTGCACTAGGCGAGTGGATGGACAGTGTTTGACAGTTTGCATGAGCCAAGTAGCTTACTTTAAAGCGATATCACGAGCTCCTGTCAAAATCTAGCAGTGGGCCTAACTACACACAAGCAAAAGGCTATGAAACAACATCAACAGTAGGCCTATGTTACACAATATCCTTGCTAATGCGCTAACTGGCATTTATTTAAAATGTTATCAGCAAAGTTGTAAGGTGAAAACTTTATTTCAAAGTGTGTTCTAAACAACATAATGGCATGATATTAATCTTTCATGTGCATGAGACCCATATAGCAATGAATATGAAGATTATGTTAAAAGTTAGCTGGCAAAAACATAAAGATGTAGGTTACATACCTGATGTCACTGAGCTGTCAAAGAGGCTACGAAACCATCTCCGTACGTTATCGCTAATTAAACTCAGCTGACTGGTGTTAGCGCATATCCATAGTTGCTGTTAAAATGGCTACCAGGCTAGCGTTGGGAATCTAAACACTTCAACACCGACATGTAGCCTAACATGTTCAAACTATTGCGTGTTATGGGGGAAGACATGAAACTTCTTGAAGCATTTGGGAACACACTGAATTAACTGGAAAGTAGTCCCTGTAGATTGCATTGTAGAAAATTATATGATATCTAAATGTAGATGCATTTAGAACTAACCACTTGTGATCGGATTCCCCTGGAAGCATTTTAAAAACAAATGGAACCAGCATTTGCAACAAGAATGTCCAGTCTACTGGTCATTTCAAATTTTACGGAGCCGAGTACTGTACACAAGATAGAAAAATGCTCAATTACATTAATGAAACACGTCAGCAGTGGAAATCTAACCCACCTTGGCAGCCTGGATGTCCCTCAGATAATACCTCAGCAGCTCGGTGAGCTTCAGCTCCTGGTCCGACGCAACTCTACCCTCCACTTTCTACCAATGCACAAGATGCACATTAAACACAGACAAGCTTGACAACACAAAATCTAGATTCATTACACATAAAGTGAAATATCTCAAGCCTTGTTAGTTTTAATCTTGATTATTATTGCTTTACAACTCATGGAAATCAAAAATCCAGCATCTCAAGCTATTAGAATAAAAAATTGATAATACAGAAATGTCGACCTTAGAAGAGCTCTAATCGTCTAATTAGGTCAACACCAACAACAGTTTCCTGAGTATAGGCAGGGCACTGGACTATTCCATGATATTTAAATTTTTTGAGATGCAACTGGACATACATGATTAGAATATCACAAAGACATCAACACATGCGCAAGGGGGACAGACTTTACCCTTAGCTTCTCCAACAGGTCCGAAAACTTCTCCAGATGCCTGCAAGAGCACACAACAGCTGTTTTCACACACACACACAGCTGTTTTCACACACACATAACGATCAGCTCAACTGAACATGGTGTGCCTTCGGTCTATTTTAAGTTTCAAAAACGTTATTAGATTGTGGTTTCTAATCTTAGCACATTTTCACTCCTTTTGCAAAAGGAATGTGATCATAAAACTGCCTGAATAAAAATTCTTGTATGTTTGCCAGGAGACATTACACTAACTTTTTCAGAGGGGTGTTGTCTTCTGCGCACATGCTGTTCAAAGTCGCAGAGACGTGAATGTAGTCGTCAGCAACATCTGAAAGAATAGAGGAGAACAGTGCATTTACTCCTCACAGCAGAAGACGCTTTCAAGACCGTGTGAAGTCTGGTTTATTTTTGAGTCAGGTCTTACTTTTATGAGAGCGTGTCATTTTTTCCGCCTTGGCAGTGGCGTCCTTGATCTTGCTATAATAATCAAGCAGGAAAGTTTTCTCCTGCTCAAAGAACTCGTCAACTTCCTGAAACATCAAAGAAATACAATGAGTCAAAGGCCAAGTGTCCTCCTCAGTCCTTAAAAAGCCTGTTATCTTAAACGCTACCATAAGTGAGCATCAAAACATACTCCTACGCACCACAAATACACTCTTATGCACCACACATACACTCCTACGGACCACACATACACACCAACTCACTCACTCACACCAACTTACACACACACACCATCTCACTCACACCATCTCACTCACACCATCTCACTCACACACACACAGAGAGAAAAAGCAAGACGGACCTTAATCCCTGATATGATGACTTCATCGGCAGTCTTCACCATGTTCTTGAAGAAACCACCAAACATTTCCTTGGCATTTTTTCTCCTCACACTGAGCTGCAGGCCCAATGAAGAAGAAGGTTACAACCAAACCAGACAGTCATGGCGGAAGCTGATACCAATCCAGGACGCACTCCAGATTTGGCTTTTGCTCCATTTTAAGCGCTGAATCAAAACAGCTGTGCGTATATATAGTTCAATGTTTTGGAAATGTTTTATCAGTCAATTTCACAGGGACGGAAAGTCACGTCCACATGCCGAAAGGGCTGACAGGTCGTTTTTTTTTTTAATGGTTGTCAACTACTATTTGAGCTGAACTCAGCAGGATGAGGTCATTGTAGGTCTTTGTCCTCTTCTGTGTCCCCTTATTCCCTTTAAAAGGAAGTCCAAGCCGCATCCCTGCCCCACTGAAACTTCCTCACCTTTCCTAATGCCCCCTTCTATTGCCCCACAGCCTGCTAGCCCAGCAGATCACCGCTCAGGAAGTCAGCTTCGGAGAGCATGTGCCTACTCTGCATTTCCTGGCCGAGGGAGCATTTCAACTGGATACTCACATCCTGGTCGTACTCCAGGAAGATCTGGAAGTTTCTGTCCTTGCTGAAGACTGGGTGGGAGGAAAGCCTCTGCAGGAAGACTTCATGCACCTGAACGGTCTTCTTAAACACAGCAAGGTACTCTCTGGCAAGGGAACACAGATGTCAATCAAAAAAAAAAGTCCAATTCAGAGCTGCAAAAAAATTCTAACTGAAATATATCAGGGATAATGTAGTAGCTGTGATATTATTCTACAAAAGTTACACTTTCTAAATACACACATGCTAGCAACAAGCTCTATGTTTTAAAATGGCAGTGCTCAAGCTACTGAATGTTGAACATTTTTAATACATGACATGTGCTCTACTGTTTTTAACGTACGCCTCAAGCTCCTGTTTCATCTTTGTGTACTCCTCCTTGGTCATAGTGGCCTCCCCCTCCCCCAGCTTATGCATCTTCTCTCTTGGACTCTCAAAGTCTGGCTTTGGGGGCGCAGGAGGGATCTACGGAGACAGAAAATAACATTTCCAGACTGGTAAACAAAACAGCACAGTTTACATGAACACTTTTAAAGGATTTATTAATGTAAGCCTTCATATGGCTGTAACAAGCTGTGCAGCCTCCTGTGCTGTTATGATGACACGTTGCTGTTGTGTGTGCTGACATTACATCACAAACTAGAAACCTTAAGCACTGAAATAATAAAATAAACTTTAAGAGAAAGTATGCACATCAAGTCTGGTGTCACATTTTCAGTTGGTTACAAGCAGTGTCCACATTGGGTATTATACTGTATCCTGATCTGAGACTTACAATGAGACCAGCATAATCCTCTGTCTCAACCAATGTGTCATGAAGCCATATGAAGTCCTCATGCTGGCGCGACACAGAGAAATCCGGCTTCTGAAAGGAACTGAGCGTGGTCTACGGTACAAGATAAGCACACCAGTCACACACAGAATCATAGTCAATTAAAAAAACAACGACTTTGCTTGAGACATCACAGACATGTAGCATTATGGGTCTATGGTATGTTTGTGTCGATCCAATGTCTTAACCATCAGACACTGATCTGACACAAATACAATTAGGAGTGCAACATTCAATCAGCTAGTTGTGTGAGTAGTAGGCACATACAAACTGACATATTGTTCTTCAATATTTGTTCATCAATTGCTGAGTGGCACCACAAAATCTAGTGGGAGTGTAATTCTAGTAAAACAGTTGGCTCAAAATTCATATCATTCAATTTTAGATTTTAAAGATTGTTAAAACCCTGCAGAACCTCTGATTACAATAAAGAGTCTCCAAATGTATATACTAAAGCCTCAAACCTCCACCTGAGTGAGACACACACAAGACTCCATGTGTCTCTCTAAATGTTTTTCGTCACAATCACACAGTCAAATACACTGTAGCCAATGTTCCCTTTGAGTTACTAGCTCAACTGTACCTTGGTGTGGACAGTGAACTTGACCTTATCTCGTTCACAGAGAGCATCCGGAATGTCAATGAGAAGGGAGGAATCATGGTTCAGGTCCACTGACACAGACCGGAGCTAGAAAAGAAAAGAAATAGGTTTGGTACCCCCCTTTTACTTCCTTTGGTGCAGACACACAGGAAGCTCATCAGGTCATCTGATCTGGATTAAAGAGACTAACCACCAGCACTTGAAGTCACATATTAATTGCATCAGTAATGTTCAGAATATGGTCTACTATAGGCCTAATTCTCAGTTCGGATCTCTCTGCCCCGCTAAAGTAGGTTTTTCTTTCTACTTTGTTACTGAGACGGGACCGACTATCCAAAGGGCTGTGTGCAGGAAACAGTTTGAAAGAATTTAGAATGACTTACTGGACTTGACCGAGGCCGAAATACCCGAGATTTAGCTTTATTTCATAAATTCCAGATGTCTCAGCCAGACCATGGCTAAATGGTATGCCAGCTCCAGTTGTCTCCCTCTACTTCACTTGTTAATTTGATTTTTCTTAAACGTTCACTCCAAATAGCCTACATCAAGCGCCACCATGTCTTGGAGATAATTCAAATGAAAGGCCATTTTGTCTCCCATTACAGACCATTTATCTTCTCAGTTTATACTATGAGGCAACAACACTGCAATGTCAGCTGAATCACAAGTTCCCGTGAAACAGATTTCCAACTACAAATCCCCAGGGAAGGTATTGCATTTACTCAGATTAAAATAGCTAACTGTTGAATCTTCAGATTGATATTTACTCATTTACAGTAACTTTCCAATGATACTTTCCATTCATGACTGAAGAGTTCATTATGAACAACAACTAAATTACTAAACGTAATAGCACAGCTCCTCAACGCTGCCTGTATGATAGCAAAGTAATGTCAGTGCATATGCCCATAACGTTGTATACTGTAAAGTTAGGGGGTCATGCAAACAGTGACCTGCATGATTGAGCTGTCATATTCACTGCAGATTTAGCCACCATCCCTTAGCATTGGGTCCCAGTGAAGTGCAGGGATATCAGCAGCTTGCAAAACATCTTTACCATGAAAAAACGTTAACGTTACTATTAATACTGTAAATGTAACCGTTGTATTATTAATATCAGCTAGATAATAAGTTACTATGTCAGGACGACCTCTGACTGATTCCGTTACTTTAAAATCGGCATCAAAAGAAATAAAACAGTTTGACATGAATTTATGCTGGCTACCTGATGAGGTAATAAGCACAACAGGTGTTGTCATTAACGCTCTTGATACTGCTGAATTGTTGACAATAACTAAGTAATCACCAAATAATAAATTAGCAAGCTAGCTGGTCATCTCGCTAACAAATGTAGCATTGCCGTCAGATCTAACGTTACACCAACCGATTAGCTGTGCTAGCTAGCGTTGTTGGGCTAGCTTGCAAGATCCATAACCCAAATTTGAGTTAAAGGGGTTACAAAACTAAGCAATATGTAATTTCAACAAATCAGTTTCACGTTGGTTGGTAAGTTACCTTCTCTTTATCATTTTCTTCTGTAGTTGATGTCATGGTGAAAAAGTTCGCCTAGGGTACTTCCTCAAAAGGTTTCAGATACAAATTTTACAATTTCACTGGCCATTCACCAGCTCCTACGTTTTCATCCCTATCAACCTATCCGTCGGCCTAATTTTCACTCATTTGTCCTAGGCAGACGCTGTCCACGGCTAACTTCGATTGGACAGAAGCCTGTCAAAGCCCATATGATTACACTACAGGAATGTCAGTCAAGCCGTAATTGTCACCTCCCACGAGGAAGTGATATTAACTGACGGTATGGACTGGATATGTTTGTAAAAATCCTCATCCTCTTCGCATCTTACTGGTAATGCATGATTTCTACCAACATGTATCATGTATTATTCTGTAGCCTACGAAATATTGTTCATTTTGGAATTGGTGTTCTCTATGAGAAAAGTAAAGAAACATTGCGAGATTAAACACAAACGAAAGACTTTTTTCTCCAATCTTTTAGGACTCAGTAGAGAAATGTGATCATGTTTGTCTAAATGTCAATGGCAAAATAATATCAGAAACATAATGAATATATCCCGAATAGCTACATTCTAAAAGATTAAAACCATGGAACAAAGAAAAGATTAGAGGAGGAAGTGCCCGTCCGGACCCCTTTCTCTGAAACACGCATGAAAAGAATGGCGGTTTATGAGGTGTGTAAATAACTTTTGTCTTGTACCGCGAATAGTTTATCCAAAATCTCCAAGATTTACATGGTGGACACAGTAGTTTATGGTTATATTTTATTAGCTGACATATTCAGCATGCGCCGAGATTAAGCTAAATTCGCGCGTGATACCAGAACAATCACGGTGGACAACATCACCCATAAGTGAACTATGCCGATTGGGATGTTGATTCCTCGTACAAAATCCAAGAGGATTGTTTATGGCCTGTTGAAACACTGCAACACTGTATTTGTTGAGTCGTGTTTCTCAACGTCTTGCGTATGGACATCTCGAAAAAAACAGAGTCAATATGGAATGGTTGATACAGAGCGCTACTCTTCCCTTGTTAAGGCAGTTGTCTCATCAAGGGTCAGCTCCCAAACTCCAGAGTCGCTTGAGGACGAGGACAACAAACTGTATGGTCCAGTCGTCAAATCATCTTTTCACAAACACATGCCTCTTGTGCCGAAAAACGTTTACCCTCTTTTAAAAGCAGAAAAAACGATGCTTTCTGTAGAATATGACCATGGGAATCCTGCTCGGTGGTCGCTTCCAAAAGGGCCAGAAAGATCTGGTATGCCCAGTGTCACTCGCATTCTCCAACAGACCATGTCTCCGGAGCAGTTGTTTTACCTGGAGAGATGGAAAAGGAGAATGATTGCAGAGCTGGGAGAGGAAGGCTTCAAGGCATACACCTCAAGTAAGTATTTAATCTAAAATGTTACCATCACAAAATAACACAAGCATACATGGAGTCAATTATGTGTTGTGAAACGCTTTTTTGTAATCCTCTCTATTTCAGACCTTTTCAAACAAGGGAAGTTATTTCATTCTGCACTTGAGAATGCACTTGCTCCTTCTGAAAGCGAAGAAACTGAATGCACTGAAGACACAACGGGATACTTGGAAAGTATCCAACACGTCCTTGAGGATATCAATGAAGTTAGAGCCATTGAGAGTGCAGTACAACACCAGCATTTGAATTATGTTGGAATAGTTGATTGTGTAGCTCGCTACAGGTGAGTATTTGCTGGCACATATTTTCCCACTCTCTCCTGCAGTTACAAAGCTTTCTAAAATTTAGTAGACCTAATTTTCTCCAGCTTACCTTCTGTCTCCTCCTGTCGTGTGCCACTCGCCTACTGTCCCACGCCACTTGCCAACTGTTCCACGGGCTAGGGTTAGAGTTGGGATTAGTATAGTTGGCAAAATGACACGGGACAGTAGGCAAGTGGCACAAGACAGTGGCGCAGGACATTAGGCAAAGTGCATCGGGAGAGTAGGTGAGTGCCTCGGGTAGTGGCGCGGGATGGTAAGCAATTGGCAGAGCCAGTTTTTGCTCCTACTGCCTGTCCCTAATTTAGTGATTTAAAGTACCACTTGCGTAAACATTTTCTCTACTTAACGAAAGGTTAACAAATCCACAAAAGTTCTGTATAATATCTGCAGAGGCTGCATAACCTTTACATTTTCTTTACAGAGGGACACTTTGTGCAATTGACTGGAAGACTTCAGAGAAATCTAAGCCCTTTCTCCACAACACGTATGACAATCCTATCCAGGTTGCTGCATATGTTGGAGCCTTGAACAGTGACGACAACTATAGTTACCAGGTGATGTACTGATTACAATTTCTACTGAAACCACATGCATCTTTTGGGATGTAAATGTCTTCCAACATTTCTTTGCCCCCCCCCACCCCATGCAGATAAAGAATGGTCTGATTGTGGTGGCCTACAAGGACGGCTCACCAGCTCACCCCCACTTTCTTGACTTTGAAAAAGTTACAAAGTACTGGGACAAATGGCTGCTTCGACTTGAACTTTATAAGAAGTAAATAACATATACCTCAAATGCACCTGCATTCATAACAAGTATCTGTACTATGTATGACTGACATGCACATTATGAAACCTTGGTTCTATGGTTTTAGTTATTTTTCTAAATAAATGTTTTAATATCTAAAAGAAGTCAGTGTTTCAAGATGATTCCTTCAAGTACTGTCAAATGGATAAGGAATCCAACTTGTGATACAATAATAATAATAAAAATACAATCAAGAAATCTTACTTAGTTAGTTTATTTGTCCTTACATAGGAAATTTGTTTTCACATACCATACAAGCCTCACAGACATGAAATACATAGATACACATAGTCACGGTTCTTCACCCACCACCCTGCCACCACATACCCCACCCACATATATCACAACAGCACATATACATCACATTACACAGATACAAACAGGAAAACCATCACCAGTTGACATTACATTACAGTTGAAATCCCTCAGCGATCTAGTCAAGCATGACTAGTTATGTTGTTGAATACAGTAAGTTTTTTAGCATTCACAAATGTACACATGTAAATCACAGAGTAGATACAGCTCGCAAAATCTGTATTCCTTGTTTCACTTTCCTAAAGCAAATAAAAATGTGATCGACATTTATGTTAACACATGTAAACATTCAGTAGATTGCAATTTTTGCCTGAATTCGCAGTACATTTTTAATGCATTCTCCCCTAACTGTCAGAGAAACACTTGATGTTGCTGATTATACGAACAACTGTTGCATAACAGCAACAAAAAAAATGCTGTTGTAAATGCATGGTAATTTACATTTATATTTTATAAAGTCTACCTTAATCTCCTTCATGTATTGTATTTGAATAGCATGATTTTTTATTTGTCATTCAAGTGCAATATCATTTTGTTAATGAAAATGTGATCAATATTAGCAATCTATTACTCTTACATAATGTAAGCATAAACAGATTAACACTTTTACGTTTTATACACACCCCATCTAATGGAGTATTAAGGCTTATGGAAATTCCTGTTCTCCTCTAACCGTTTGAGAAACACTCAAATTTTGCTGGTAGGATCTGATACACCACAGTGAAGATACATGAAATGTCATTTGTGAAAAAAATACCTTTCATGGATGTATGGATGTAGTGTAATTTAGTCATGTAAGTAAACTAATGTAATTTGCCTATTGCATGGCTGAAGCCAGAAAAAACAGTAGCCCTGTAATCGGTTGCCCTGTTATGCAAACCCACACTTTTGAAAAGCCTGTTATGAGAGCCGGTTCTCTCCTTCTCTAATTTTCATTATGGATGTAAAGTAACTAATGTTAGTATACTGTAATTTGTCTGATGTAAACTGATGTTCTGATCATTTTATTGGCAAATACTAACTTAGTTGAAATGAAACCAGGCAGCTCTGTAGGAGGGGTCTTCTTTGAAACCCAAACTTGTAAAAAGCCTATAAGAGGGCTGGTTCTCTTCTTCAATGAAACAAAACACAGGGTAGCCCTGAGCGTGGAGTCTCTTTGACATGGCACTAATAAGGATCTTAGCATAGCCTTTCCGTCTGTGTTCTGGACGTGTGTACAACATCCCCATGGCACAATACGCATATGTAAGAATCCAGGCCACTGGGTGACCATTGGCATCCAAAATGCAGCAGGTGGGAAAATGGCAGATTAAGTTCTTGATAAAGCTTAGGCTGTGTTCTCCTTCTCCAAACTTCCAGGTCTCATTAACCAAAGAAATATGTGACTCTTCAAGGGAAGATATTGCTACTGTTGAACTACAAAAGTAAAAAGAGACATGATTAGGACAAAGGCATTCTGAAGGCAAGCACTTTACTGAAATCATAGTCTAGTAAAGAGATGGTTGATTTTATATCAAATGTTAAAATGGCTTGCATATTATCAACACGTATAAAAAAACATAAATAGCTGAACAAATGTGTGTTCCTTATAAGTAAATGTGCGTATTAGAAGATTAAGTAAGATTAATTACATGAACACTAGATCCAGCTTTATTGTAGTTTATTATTTGAAAACCTAGGATTTATATTATACAGAAGCCCAAACCTATGACACACTGGTCTTTACCTGTCTACTTGTGGAAGGTGAGAGGGATCCTCCAGCCTTAGCATGTGGCACACCGCTACATTACTCCCGGTTGCACCTCTGGTAGCGGCTATACTTGCTACTATTTCTGCATAACACAGGTCTACACCTAAATGGCATTTTAATCACAATGCTGGTAAGTCATATAATTAGGTGCAGAGATTTTTGTTTGACATGGGTATGTATTTAGCAACAACATATTTAAAAAAAGAATACCTAGGCAAAGGTAGTTTTGCCAGTCAATAATATCTGTCTCAAGAAATAATTTCTTCAGTATTTCCCCATCTTTGGAGAACACATAGATGTCTTTGAATAAATCTTCCTTCTGTAAATGCAAGCAAAGCAAGTAATAATTATGCATTGTCGATTCATTGATGTAAAATAGATTCTCCCTTAAATGGATTTAGGGACAGGAGATGCTGAATTTCTGAGACTTTATGACCTTCTCCCGCAGAGGTCGGATGAGCACTATTCTGAAATCAGGCCAGCGGTCCACAAGAACATCCATATGGTCAGATTTCACTCTGTTCTTTTGGAAAATGTAACCATACACCTGAGAACATAAATAAGCTAACTCAGTGACCGCATCTAACAGTGGGCTAACACTCCCACATGGCGCCAACTTTAACACACAAACGGGAGACATTTTTTTTAGATAAGAACAGGCCTAATAAAAAAAATCATGCATTCTGTACGCGTGCGCACTATACTCACTTGCAAAGACTGGGGGTAGAGGTCCGGTAGCAGCGTTTCTATCGCCGTGAGTTGTTCTTCGTTCAGTATCTCCATGACTGCTTTGAAATCAAATAGAAGATCGATCAGTTTAACTGCCGTCCAACTTCGGTTGCAAAAACACTTTTTGTTTTTGATTGTTATAGGCCCGTGAATTGTTCGCGCAGAACTTATCTGAGCATGAAATGAAGAAGACTGAACTGTAGCCTTAGCCATAAACCAAAAAGATTCAAGGTTCATGGAACTGGAGCACCTCCCTCTTTCAATCACAAAGCGGTGATGTTGAGACTGTTCGATTGCTAACTTAATTGTAATGATTTTTTCAAACAGCTGCTGCCGGCCTACCCTCTTTTTTTACAGCACGCCGATCTATGCTGATCTTGAACAGTGTTGCCAGGTCATGTGAGTAAAAACAAGCAGCAGGTCTCTGAAAAGCCTAAAAGAAGCGATACACTCCCTGAACCCCGGACGTTACATTTCTGGGGCGGTCAGGGGAGCCCACAGTTATGACGCAGAGGCATAGGTTAATGCCCTCTGTGTAGGCTACGTGTAGGCGCTGCGTGGATTGTATGCAGAAACAACATACGAAGCAACAAGAACAAAATTATTCATATTCCTGGCAAATATTGATTTAATTTTCTCTTGACCAATATGTTTGTTCTGACTGAAAATGACAGTCACATGCCAAAAGGTTGCAAGACAATGTGAGAGAAACATGGAATCAAAAAAAGAAGCGTTTTCATCTTTTTGTAAACATTATGAAAAATGGCATGTCCAAAATTATTCATACCCTTTTTAAATAATCAATAGACATCTTTATTTGCATTCACAGCTCTCAACATATTTCTTATAATACCTACCAAGCCTCTTCTTCTGATTAGGACAAAGACATTGTGGACAGAGTCATCTCTTTTTTTCGGCAATCATAATAAAGTGCATTATCGCTGCTCTTAACTGTCATGCAAAACATAATTTATTAATTTAGTTATTATTCATTTATTATTATTTTGTAATTATTTCTTCACTGGATTGAGTCCTTCTGTAACAAAAAAAACACCGACATTGTTGTGTGGCAATAAAAGTAGATCTATCTACTGTATTTATCTATCCAAAGATGATGTGTCATACAGGAAACGAGATAAGGGTAGCATGACAATAATAATAATAATAATAATAATAATAGGTTTATTTTATATAGTGCTTAGAAGGAAAACACAACAACAGACAGACACAATAACAATACACAGACAAGTTATGTGTATAGAGCTATCTGTTGGGTGTGGAGGAGAAGTGATCATTAAACAAAAAGGTCTTGAGATGTGCTTTGAAGAAAGGAAGAGAAGGACAGTCACAAAGAGGTTGGGGGAGGGAGTTCCAGAGTTTGGGGGCCAAGGCACTGAAGGGCCTGCCACCCAGGGTGGATGATGAAGAATGATTGTTGATATTGATGGCCTGTATATGATCCTTAAGTATTGTATTGTATTGTAATTGAGAAGTGTATGAATGGGTTTAGGGCGGCCAAAACCACGCTGGGTACTGTTCAATTGAGGACCATGCACTGATCAAAGGAATAATCATATACACATATCACATTTAGGGGGCAGCCGTGGCCTACTGGTTAGCGCTTCGGACTTGTAACCGGAGGGTTGCCGGTTCGAACCCTGACCAGTAGGCACGGCTGAAGTGCCCTTGAGCAAGGCACCTAAACCCTCACTGCTCCCCGAGCGCCGCTGGGATTAGTGTGTGCTTCACCTCACTGTGTGTACACTGTGTGCTGTGTGTGTTTCACTAATTCACGGATTGGAATAAAAGCAGAGACCAAATTTCCCTCACGGGATCAAAAGAGTATATATATTTGTACACATTTGGTATCAATCATTCTTTTTTCTTTACATAGGCACTACTATACTTTATTAATGTTGTGCTAATATTTGAGATCTCTGGGCTAGAAGATTTTAAGGATTAAACAGATTAAAGGTTTGGTCATTTTAAAGTTAAAGGTTTCATAGGATTAAAATGGTAGTGGGGTAGCCATAGGCAAAATCTATGTGAATATTAGTTCCACGTTAACAAAGTATTATTATGACCGCCGCGCAGCGAAGTGGTCACCAGGCATCTGAGATGATGCTGCTGATGATGATAATAATAATAATAATAAACTTTATTTGTATAGCACCTTTCATACACAGAACAAAGCTCAACGTGCTTTACATTTGGAGCATTTCACAAGGGGAAAAAGTGTAATAATACAAACAAACAAAATAATAAATAAATCAGAGATTTAAAATTAAGTAAAAATGAGAATTCAGCTGATGGTAAGGTGATAGATACAAGAACACATAGGGCCTATACAACTAATGCAGTGAAAAAAGGAAGACCCTGCAAATAGCAGCAGTAGAACGTAAAATAATGTTAAAAAATAGACTACAAGATAAAACTTAGTTAACTAAAAGCTCTCATATACAGGTATGTGTTCAGGTCTTTTTAAAAGAGGTTTACAGAATTTCCCTATTTGATGTACAGAGGCAGGGTACATAATGGATAAAAACCGTTTTCCCTCTTTGCTTGTGGAGCATGCACTTTGGGCACAATTAAAAGATTAGCATGGAAAATTTAAGGTTCCTTTGTGGTTGATAGGATATTAAAAGCTCAGAGATATATGAAGGTGCTATGCCTTTTTAGAGCCAATTGATTGCCAAGTAACTGATTTTAACAGAACCTTAAAATCAATTCTATAGGAAACAGGGAGCCAGAGTAGTTCAGCACAGTGGTGATGTGCTCCCTAAAGTCTAGCAGAGTTCCAATTTCTTTAAATGCTTCTTTGGGAGACCAGTAAAAAGTGCACTGCAGTAGTCTAATCTACGAGTGATAAAGGCATGGATCAATTTATCTGCATCTTATTGAGTTAAAAAGGCTGCACTTTGACAATGTTTCTCAAGTGGAAATAAGCCGTCTGAATACATCATTCTCATTGCATCCTATGCAGTGTCATCATCATTCAATTGAACATCATTCCATTGAAACTGCAAATTGTTTTCTTCTGGAAAATATCAGAGCTAAACTGGACAAGGGAGGCTTAGTGGGGGCAGTCTACCTTGATCTTAGAAAAGCTTTTGATACTGTCAACCACACCATTTAATTGCAAAATTTTTCACCTAGTGTCATAAAATGGATTAAATCATATCTTGCCGAGCATAAACAATGTGTCCGTAGGTGACAACCTCACAAATAGTCAGCAATTGTGTTGGTGTTCCACAGGCTCTACATTAGGCCCTTTATTGTTTAGTTTTACATAAATGACCTCCCTGAAGCTTGCCCACCTTCTCTAACTTGTCAGATGTACAGTCATCTATCTAAAAATAAGAAGCTGCAAGTGAACTGTTGACATCTCCAACTGGTTGACCAGTTCATGTTTACATCTCAATATTAGTACATACGTATGTTTTTACTTTTGTATATATATGTATGTATGTATGTGTGTGTGTGTGTGTGTATGTATGTATGATTTTTTTGTATATGTATATGTTTTTACTTTTTTCAAAGTCTGCAAATAAAGATCCTTAGCCTGCTGTGATGTTGGCAGGGAGAAAGTTATTAGCTGTGAAGGAATATAAATATCTTGGTAATAGACTCACAACTCACATTTAAAACTCAGGTTAAAACAAGTTGTGAACAGAATCAAATTACTAAATTTAGCTAATATCAGATAAATAAGGAATAATCTAACAACTGAAGCATCTAAATTGTACATGCATGCCATGATTCTCTCACACATAAACTACTGCCTGACCAGCTGGACACAGACATCAAGAACCCACCCTGCAATCAGTGGGAAGACTTTATAAGCAGGCTTTTAAAACATTGGATACAAAATCAAATGCTCAACATCATTGTAAAATGTTAACAAGATATGGTCTCCTAAACTGGGAAAACATGATAAAATTTGCTCAGCCTATATGTTATGTTACATAACATATTTCATGGGCTGGCCCCACCTCCACTCAGTGAGTTCATCAAGCAAAATCAAAATACATCCACAAGAGCTTCTGCCAGAGTGGACTGAATCATTCCATAGAGAGAAACATCCTTTGCACAATCAGTGTTCTCTTATCGAGCAGCACACACCTAGAACTCGTTTAGGAATAACACAAACATAAACAATTTTACTAAATCCTAAAAGCAATGGCTATTGGACCCACAAACAAGTAATTTAGTGCTGTTATCTGGAGTTTGGTGCTTTACTAACTTTGTTTTTATCTGTGAACTTAGTAAATGTTGTGTTGTGTTTGTTTGTTCTTTTTCTGACATGGTGTTACATCTTTGTTATATGTGTCTTGTAGCATGTTTTTACCTGCTCGCTCTAGTGCCCAGGAACTTTGATTTAATTGTAGTTTCGGGATGAATTTTTAAGGCATTTAGTATGACATTAAAAGATACACAATAATAATCAGACATATTGATATAATTTACCGATTGAGTCAGAAGTGTTTTAATCACTTATAAATCAAGACTACCAGAATTAGGCAGGAAGTCTTCCACAGCACTGGAACCTTTTCTGGGCTCAGGCTATGGTTAAGTATACTCTTTTGATCCTGTGAGGGAAATTTGGTCTCTGCATTTATCCCAATCCATGAATTAGTGAAACACACACACAGCACACAGTGAGGTGAACACATTAACCCAGAGACATATTTGATTTTTCAGACTTGTGAGGTCTGCTGTTCAGACCCTGAAGGGATTTATTTTCTGTTCATTGCTTTTTGTGAGAGTGTTTCTACTTATCTCAGTAAGGAAAATAAATCAAGAGCCTATGTTGAGTACAAATATGTCTTCTGAAGGCTTAAACAGAGCCCAGCCAAAAACTCCAATAAAATTTGTATCAACTTTGAGGGACAGCTATGACCATGCAGGATTATCCAGACCAAACGTGACGATTTTGCTACATACTATTCCTATTTATGTACCAGCATGCAATTGAGCCTCCTACATGGTTTAGTTCTTGCGCTGTGGGTTTGTGAACTTTGACAAAACAAAGAGCCCGAACAAAATCGACACCCCCTCCCCCTGTAAAACTGGCTGTATCTTGGAAAGTATTGATCTTACATAAGAGTAATTTTACAGTGTGTCTCCTGGGTAACATAGGTGCACCTGGTAATTGTTTCAGAATTTTTTGAGACCTAAGTGCGTGGGCCCTGGTTGAACTGACGTGGAATGACCCTATAAACAAAAACATCTCTGTCAGTTCCATGCCGTTTTCAACAGCTATCAAAAACAAAGGTCATTTTTGGATGGATGGATTTTTTGTGAATGTTTCTTCTTCTACATAAGATTTTAGTCATCTTTAGTTCATGTGATACTTTATTGTCAATACACAAATTAAGTAACAGTAGTCTGAAACGTTATTGTTAATGCACAAATTAAGTAACAGTAGTCTGAAACGAAATGCTGTTTTACATCTAACCAGTGGTGCAAATAACTGACATGTCCAAATGGGCCTTGATGAAATGCGTTGCTAGACTGTTCATACACATTTTAACGGGCCAAAGTTGAAGAGCTGTTGTCCGTTATTGTTCGTGCAAATATAGGCTGATTCATGTTCCCTTGCATTGTGTAACTGAGGTCCATGGCTAGTCTGGCTTTCACCAGACCAAGCTCAATCTTTTAAGAAATCAAAAAATAAATAGCGGGCAGATCAGGCTGGGTTCCTGGTTCCTGGGTCCCAGCCTAGTCCATAGGCACCCAATATTGTTTAATTTTCCGATTGAGATATCCACGCTCTGGTTATTCTAAATGCAAAAATGCATCAGGGAGTTATGAAAAAACTGTAACTAACAAACTAGATCCTAATAGAAAGCTGTTAGCTTCCCTAAGCTACAGGTAGGCTTATAAGGTAGGCCTATTTACAACATAAATTGTCAATAGGCTATGCTGGCGACACAAATAAAATCTCTTTTGGAAACCAATGGCTTACGCCTTACAGTATCAAGCAGACTTAAATTGCCATATCGTGGCGAAGTTGTAATAAAATTCACGCAGCTCCATGAGTCAAGGAAAGCGCGAATGAAGTAGCCACTTCTGGGACCCACTACACAGTAGCTTAAGGTGTGTTGCTAAAGCAGCCATAATTAAATGAAGGTGTCATTGTTTGGATACTTCACACACACGTGCTTTTTAATTTCACAGACTACTACCAAGCTGGAATCAAAGCACATCGATTCCCCTCTCACACCCTGCACACACTTAAAACAAATAAACAGGCGTCTCAGTCTCACGCATGTATAGGCAAAACTGTATCAGACCGGTGTAACGTTGGTAAATCTTCCATTGCACAGAATGATTTTTGTAGCACGTGCAACAAATGACAGTCGAAAGATACAATTACAGTGCAGCTATCAATTTGCTTGGTATAACCGCATTTCTAGTTTTCTACAAATTCAATCAATCAAATTGGCCTCCATCACTCAACCAACGCTAACGGTAACATTACCTAGGTCCTTATTGATATTATAAGATTAACGTACCTGCAGTGAAAACCAAGCATGTCCGATAAACATCCTCAGATTTATTTCGGCTTCAAGAAGAAATGGGAATTATATTTCATGTGAACATCATCCTATCCTTATTAGACGTTCTCTGTGGTAAACTACAGTCCTTGTAGGAAGCGTCCATTGTTTTTCCAACCCACTTTTAAAGGGACACCAGGCAACGTTTTTGTGTTAATTACTCATCTTTGTAAGTCGGTATATGGTTAAATTTAACCTCATTACAGGGCGAATGAAGACTTTCTCGCCCGCCCCTACTGCCTGTAGGAAGAATATCCCGCTTGCAAGTTCGGTGTATCCTACCCGCCGACCGAAGCAGGATCAGTTTACAGCACAGAGGCAGGCTAACGAAAACGCTAGCGTTTGTTGCAAACGTGTGTATAATGGCAGAGCCGGCGAAGAAGCAGCGAAAACCCTTGACGGAAGATGCAAAGAAAAGGAAAAGAGCTTCAGACCGAGTGAGGGGGAGTTTTGTAGAGAAAAAGCATCAGGCTTGCCTGGTGTCCCTTTAACTTCCAACAAAATTACGCCATCAAAATAAAATGCGCCATCTAGTGGACAAACGATAGAGCTGCACAGTCCCGCCCACAGCCAAAATACGGTTAGGTGCCGGATGTAAGATTCCCATTCATTTGTCCCATTGACGTTTGGAAAAATCCGTATCTAAAGAGTTTTACAGCATGTCTTAGGCTAACCAGCTACAGCATAACTCATAAGCATACAACATATCATTTCAAGTGAAAAAACGAAGAGAAAATCCAAAAAAAGTCAAAGGTACAAGACTGTGTACATATTTTCATTCCGAGCGAAGGAACTACTCATCCCATAAACCACCGCACCTCACTGAATAATATAGGCAAAATCGGCGCGATTTATTTTGCCATTGAAACCATTTCCAACCGGCGACAGCACGCAAACCCTTTCCTCCAAATCAGACCTCTCAAGTCTCACGCATTGAGCGTGAGACACACGCATTCCAATGACTTCACACGCTCACACGCCACACATGGCATTTCTCACTCCGAGAAATTATTAACTTGCCCACACAGAAGTTTCTAAGGGCTATATTTTACAAACGTGTCACACAACGTTGCTGTCTGTGCCTTCATTCCAGGGGGTCAAGAGCGTGCAGATTAGCTTCGGCATGTTAGCATACGCCATTTTCAAATATGGCGCTGCATGGAACATTTGGAACCAGCTCCATGCACGAAAATCCGTGTTGGGCACGAGCTCTCAGGCGCGTACATGTTGGTGGGCGGGTACCTGTCCAGCAGCTACAGCCAAACGTTATTCAGTGCGTATTTCTTGAGGAGCCTATGAGAAGACGTGCATATTGTGGTTGTTTATCAATCATATGACAAATAAAGAAAATTGTATTGATCTTGTTTCGTTGTTGTTTGTCCCGAACAAACATAGCCTAAACATGATTAAAGACAATAAATTACACAACAGCGGCATAAAGACCTTGTCTCGTTACACCATGGGTCTCCAACACGTTACTCTCAACCTATAGCCGCCCCCTTATGGGGCCCCCTTTGGAGCTTGCCAGAGGCTGAAGCACTAGGCTACTACATTTAAACACAATTATTGCCGCGAGGCATTCCAGCCTACGAATTTAATAAAAAGTAAACCATGCATAATTAAAAAAAAGGCTACTTCGCTATGCAATAAGGTTTCCATTAGAGCACAGCGCACGTTCAATGAAAGGCCTTGTCTCGCAATAAACAGCTGGAAATTCCAACACTTTTTCAACTACACGAAACTTTAAAATGCCCATCAGTCTCAACATTTAACTAATATAATAAAAGTCAAAAAGTAAATTAAATCTCATACCAAAACCGAAAATCGTCTGCGTTTGATAGCCTGGTATGCCGCTCCAAACAAAACGCATGTCTCACAATAACGTAGAAAAGGTCTGCCTCGAATAAGCCTACCTCAAATAAATACCTGTGCTTTGCGCAGCCTAAGTAAATAGCAGACGCCGGACATAATTTAGGATTTACGGAAAGTATGCCATCATACGATGTTGGACGCCTGGCAATGCTCTGGCTGTCTACTGTGCCTCTGACACCACTGCCTCATTTGGATGGTAACTCCACAGGTGAGCGCAAAGATTGGATGTCGTGGATGCGCAAGTAAACTGTTTTTTTGCTAAGTCCGCAGACAACATTCTCTTTAACGGTTACTTCACCATCTGCGGTGTACAACTCAAAGTAAAGACACCACATTTTAGATGAGTTGGGGACGTAATTGTCCGCTCAGGCTGACCGTTCTGTGCGTTATCTTCAATACTATCTTCAATAATATTGAATATCTTCAATATTATTTTCAAAACAGGGTGGCTATTGAGGGCTCTGGCTCCAGTCATTATTGTGGCTATATTGGCTTGATTTGGTCATGGGCCAACGCTAGAATACGTTGAGAGCACCCGCTATGAGATGGCAAACAATAACATAAAAAACAAACCAATCATAGACTGTAAAAGTGCGCTACACTTGGTACTAAAAACCGAATAGTTTATTTATAAATTATATTTCACGTCATGTTCGAATGCATATTTGCAGCAGGACAGCAGGCAGACCGCTCTTAGTTAGAGCCGCTGTTATCCAATGAAATTAAGTTGCGCTTCAGGGCGACTTCACTCGGACTCCATGCGCGTTCCCGAGCAACTTTTTCTTCTTCTTGTTATGAGGCAAGGACTTTATGTGCATTATCGCCACCCTCTTACTGAAGGACGACTCTCTTTTTACAGAATATCCAATAAAAATCGACGTTGGTCCATGCGTCATTTCCAGCTTTGTAACTTGGCGCATGGTCAGAGCCGACTGGTGCTGGATCCGAACCCCAGTGTTCAAGATGGCGTTGACTATGAATTGGCCGGATTTACTAGCCTAGCCTCCACCATTCATTTGTATGGAGGGCGGGACTTAGTCACTCTCTCCAGTTATATATAATACCTCCATGGTTCATTCAGCTCAGAGAGCTGCTGTTCAGTTACTAACCTATCGGCCAATCAGAAAATAGGATTTCTCAACCAATCAGGAAATTGTTTTGTTTTGATGTGGGTCCGCAACGTGGAGACTGCTGGTCCGCGGAGTCGTGGAGTGAAATTAGGCCCGGTGCTTCGTCTGATAATTTGCTGCGCAGTTGATCAAGATACCGCGGACCGACAAAAAAAGAAAACAAACGTTTCTGCTATCGATGTCATTAAACATGGAGCCATACAATAAAGTGGTGGTATGAGCGTTCATTCAATGCAGGCGTCTGCGCGAGAGAAACTGAAACTAATCGATAACGTTGGTAGCAAAACTCCGCTTCAACCTGTTGAATGCTATTTAATTGTTTAACGACACTTAAAGGTGCGATTTGTAGGATTGTTACCAAACGTTCTGAAGGCCAAAATCAAAACACTGGTGAACGTTCTCAAGACTACCAGACGCGAGCCTCTTCTGGGTTGCCAGATGTAATGAAGACTTAGCTAACGTTAGTTGACCTGCAGCCGCTTTAACGTTTCTCCAACCATGACCCAGCTACACATTAAGGAAACGGTGAAAACAAAAAATACCTCTCTAACCAACTTAACATATTTAGCCGTAACATATTTAGCTGAAGTTAGCGATGCGATGAAGTTGCGTCAAGCAGATGAAGTTTAGCCTAGGCTACCTGTTGTGGAGAAATATGGCCAGCTCTGCGTCAGACTTGATATTCTTCGTTTGATGAAGACGTCACCATCTCAGGAAGCTCCTCCGATGTCCACTTAATGTGTTTCTTGTTTTAATTTTGGAAATTTGCCTGCCTCTCGTAGGCGTTCATGACTACAACTGACAGCTGTTGACAGTTGGCCTTTGCTAATTTGGCAACCCAAATAGGAGGACGCGCTAGCCCATTATTAATACGCTATTCTAGAATTAATCGTTCAAAACATAAACGAAAATTCCAAGAGATTCCGCCCCGTAACTCATTTTTTTCATGGGTTTTACGGGGTTTTACGGGTTAGAGTAATGTTGTCAAATAAGCCATTACTTCAATTCATCGTGTTTCCTTACTCTCTGACAACATATGGTGATCATTTTTGGAATGGTTACAGTTTATTTTCCATTATTTCCTACATACATCCCAAAACAATAGCACCCATATAATTGTTGCTGTTTTGAGAAGTATTTCTTTTCTTATGCAAGCATCATTGCAAGCATCATGCAACCATGCAAAAGCAACAAAACTAATTATATCAAAACATTTAAGTGAAAGTGCATGTATAACAATATAGGCATAATAATGATTGTGATGATGATAATGACAATTTGATTTGGAGGGAGTGGGGTTGGGTACGTGTAGATGAGCCCTATGACCCCAAAGTCTGCCATGACTGGGCCTCAGGTCAAAGAAGTTTGAGAAAGGCTGGTCTACATAACCTGCATCAGATTGAGGTTTGCAGTGATGCGCCTGAAGGCACGGGTTGAGGACCCAGTCAGTTACGTCACAATATGCACATTTGTTTAAATTCATACCTACGTAATCACCTCAACCACCTTAAAAAAAATGTATTGACCTACCTACCGACCCATGTTTTTTTTTTTTTTTGGCTGTTACTGCAAACAAGAATATTTTTAAGGATGGCCTCATGACTGTGAAAATGGCTGACATTGAACCACAGTGCTTTAAATGGGAGCCCCCAGTATCAGTCATCAAGGCATCAAAATCTGCCACAAACACACAACATCACTCATAAACACAAACACACACACACACACACGGACAGAACCACCACTGTTCAAGAGACCATTGAATAGTTCATTGAATAGGCATGAATAGTTCAAGCAGATGTAGGACTTTCATGTACTTCGATCAGGGGGGAGGGGGCGTGGCACTGTGCCAATGCCACGCCCCCTCCCCCCTGAGAAACAAAGTCTCACTCCTTGAGAGCCCTGCTCCAAACAGTGATTTTTATATAGTGAATGTGCAGTTAATAGCAGTTATTTCAGGAGTAATCGTGTAAATAATAGTGTTTTGATATTGAATTTTATATTTATCATTGTGTATTTTATATTGTGTGTGTGTGTGAAAGCGGTTAACGTTAACGGTAGTGCTTCATAACGTTACCTGACTCATCCTATGCTGTCATCACTGCTCAGTCGGGCTGATGCATGGACTGGTGCATGGTCTGCTCTTGGACCACCATATTCAGTTTATTAATTTGCCGTGAATTATTACACAAAATGTTCATTAAATGCACGAAGAAGTATTCCTAGGTTAATGATTGATATGAATCATACAGTATAAAGGCTATCCTAGCTAATGTTAACTAGCACTGCTAGCAGCATTAACGTTACCAACCTCCCTGCTTAACTCACCACAACTTTGTAGGTCGTGTCCCTCATGCTGCCCCTTACAAAACCCACAAACTGACTCTCGGACACACAACAGTCAATAATGTGACCCGATTTAAAGTGGCTTTCACCCCTTTGGACACTCACTAAAACATATATTTCATACTGTGTTGCAGCATGTAGGCTAATGTTAGCTGCATTATGTAATGACATACAATGACGGAAATGCTAAAGGTTACCCTGTCGGCTACCTGAAAAGTTTGAGTGTTTAAACTAACATTTACAGTGGTCTATTTGATAGTGTATTGGCCCTGACTAAGTTTGTGTGATGTATAAACCCCAATCTTTGTTGATACAAGTACCAATATTCGTCAAGAAAGTTGTTAATCACATTAAGATTTTCGCCATCTTTGTCAATATTTTTCGCTGAGAAAGTTTTTTAAACTATGACCATAACAGCCTTTCCACCAATCAGAGGCATCACTGTGGGATTGTGGGATTGTTCAGGATTGTGGGTAATGAAGTACTTATCCAAGAGATCGCGAATAAAAGGCATTTATCTCAAAACAAGGTTAGTGCCCCATGAACTCTTGGTGTCTATAGGAGCATATACAATCGCTTAGTACAGCCGTAGCTGGTTTTAAGTCTACCACGTGCAGTTAAGTTTTTATGGCTTATACCGCAATTGTCAATGGAGAAATTGCATTGAATTTTTACATCCGGCATTGGCTGTGGGCGGGACTGTGCAGCTCTATACTGGAAATGCAGCCATGATGATGAATATTTATTTTGGCTTTCTTTTAATCTTACTGAATTTGTAATTTTGTATCGGTTGTTCTAATACCGATAGTATGTGGGTGCCTGTGTGTGTGTGTGCATGTGTATATGTGTGCACCGCCATCTACAGGCCAATGAGTGTACAGTCACTAAATGTACACACAACCTAATTTTCCAAGTACACCTCGCTGCAGCCTGCGGGAGGGCGTGGCTTGACATCAAGCCCCGCCCACATCCAACTAAGCCATGTTTTCTTTGCCTACGTCACTCCCCATACGCTTTGGCTTTACTACCGAATGTAGACATACAATCTATGCTAGCAGAGCCCGTCTACGGAGAGCCTCCCCACTCTATTAATCCCATACAAACCGAATTTGGCTGCAGTTCACCAGAGTTCACCTAGATGGCGATCGCGGGCGAGTCCAAAATACATGGGGTCCTATGGAGCTACATGGCTACATTTATTGTTTTCACCTATTTAACAACTGAAACCCTCAGATTTTATTTTATTTTTCACAAAATGGATATGGATTATCAATCAAAAGTGAAATAATCCGGGAGTCATGTCCTTTCGTTTTCTTACAGGTTGGGTTGTTGTTGCCCATAACACGCTAGCATTGATGCTATGCTATGCTATGATCATGCTAATGAATGACGTCATTGACACGTTTGAAAGGCTTTTTAGAACAATTAAGTGACTAGAAAAATATAATACTCAAGTGTATTGTCTTTGCCTCCCCTTTCGAATACAATATTCAAATTATTGAAAAAAAATTATATCCCGAAAAAAGTGGATTTTGAGGGGTACAGCTCCTGAAGTTGAGGGGTAGACCTCCATTCATTCTGGACTCGCCCGAGCGTCCCTAGATGCAGTACCACACCGGAAGTGTTCCGAGAGTGAAGGTTCTCCCCTTATTAAATGTCCCACATACTCGACGCACCCGACTGGTAGCGCAACAATGTGACGTCACAGAAGCACCATAACCATTTATACTTGCGCATGGTGGTCGCGACACTAGTTGCAATATTCTCCTGAACAGAGGTGTCGCTGTTGTGAAAAGATTAACGCTAACTACGTCACACAGCAGAAGAAGCTGCAGTAAGAAACACTAGTAGCAGAGAATGTCTAATAAGGGGAGAACTGCCACTCTCGGAAAACTTCCGGTTTCTGAACTGGTTGCAGTTCCTTCTGTGGTTCCACATGAGGGCGCTCGTCCACGAGTGCAGAATGCATGGAGGTCTATGGAGCGGTACCCCTCAAAATCCACTTTTCTCAGGATATAATTTTTTTTTCAAGTCATTTGAATATTGTATTCGAAAGGGGAGGCATGGAAAATACACTTGGTTGAGTATTATATTTTTTAAAGTCACTTAATTGTTCTAAAAAGCCTTTCAAACGTGTCAATGACGTCACTCATTAGCACAATGCTAGCGTGTTATGGGCAACAACGACCCAACCTGTAAGAAAACAAAAAGACATAAGTACTCGTTCATTCACCTTTTGACCTATAACCCATGTTGAAGTTATACAAACTACAATCAAATCTGAGATTTGTCAACGACAATCAGGTGAAAGAGACAAATTTAGCCGTCAAGCTCCACTGACTCCCATTCATTCTGCACTCATGGCGATCGCCCCCAGTGGAAATCTGGTGGAACTGCAACCAAAATTCAGTACAATGGGACTTACGGCCAGGCTCTCCGTAGACGGGCTCTGCTAGTAGCTAGCCTCTGTGATGGCACTTCAGACTTTGGTTGCTACTATTCACAACTACCACCATCATTATCATCTAGTTTCCAAGGTGTGCGCACAGGTAGATAGATAGATGGATATATAGATAGATACTTTAGTCATCCCAAGGGGAAATTGTAATAATTTAAACAGTTTAGTTAGCTGGCTAGCTAGCTAGCAGCTGGCTGAGTTTGTGTAATTTCCTGAAGTGCAAAGAGATTTTGTTCAGCCCTTAATAGATATCCTTTGTTAGAAAATAAATCGTTTCTATTCTTTCCTCTTTTGTCGCGCTCGTCTGAAAAAAAATGAGTGGTGCGCTACCACGCTAGCCTAGAAATCTAGACGCACCCTAGCGGCGGCAAATTAATTTGCTCAGCCTGTACGTCTAATACCAAACCATAGGGATTTCTATTGGCTGACGCCATGGACGTCATCCAATCACAGCGCTCTATTTTGTTAGTGTCTTAAGGCGGGCTTAACAGGATAACGACAACAGTGAACAACAAGGAAGGTGGCTATGGCGAACGAAGAGCGGTTGTTTGAATCGGCGTTGGCGTCAACTTTGGAGGAGCTGGACTAGTGCTTTTCTTTGAAAGTTGAGCAACACAATGCACTTAAGTCATTCCTTTCGAAGAAGGATGTATTTGCCGTTTTGCCGACCGGATACGGATATGGTCGTAGCGCTGGCCTATTGCATGCCTAGGCAGTTTGAAAGACAATTCTCTGCCCGCCCCTTGGATTAAGCGAGGTGAATGGTTCGATTCCAGACTATACATTTCAATGATATAGGATGGCCCGCCAGGCTACTACCTCGTGCTACCTGGCGCGCCAGCAAGATATACGTCATTTTGACGTCACGTTGTCGCGCTACCGGTCGGGTGCGTCGAGTATGTAGAAGCCCTTACGGCTCGTGTCCATTATTGCGGCGCGTAGATGCTTGCAGACGCCTAGCCCTCTCTCCCGTCGCCGCTTGTGGGCGTGTATAGGCTAAAGTGCATGGTGTAACGTTTTATTTTTTTTAGGCTACTAAAGTGGAGATAGCCTACTACTGTTAACATATTTTATTGAAACACTCACAAATATCACTGACATGTTCCTCCAAAGCACATTCTGTCTTGGTTCAAGTCACCAACAAGGTCTTTTTGATAGGGTGCAGTGGCGAACTTGTTCTAAACTTAACTTCTTCGCCACTATATAGCTTAATATATTTTCATAAAACCTACACGATTATCAGACAGAACAAATATTTCTGGCAGGCTATTGTTCCGGACCGGAAGACTAGAGCAAAGGACAGAACTTGTTTACCGAAGATGTACTTTTCAATGGATAACCGCTTCGCGTTAACCGCTCTCATTTGCATAAAGTTCAGCCGAGCCCAACTTCGCGACGCGCCGCCTCTGTTCGAATGGCCACGCCGCCTTCCCAAGGTGCATTGCGGAAGCGTAAACCACGCCTTGCCGCTCTCCATAGGAAATCAATGGGTTATGTGCGGCGCGGTGGGCTTTGCCGCGATAATGGACACGAGCCGTCAGACATTCTCTGATGCTACCGGTAGCGAATTATTGGGGGCCAAGCAGCGAAGCTGCGAAGGCACCCATTGTGTTTCTACGTTTTCCTATTATTATTATTCCGTAATGGAAGTCTATGGCAGCCCATAGAACCGTCTGGTAAAAAGTTGTAAAATTAGGCACAGTCCCATGATTAATTTCAACAAGTTTCAAGTTGGCACCTCGAGCACTCTAGCGCCACCAACAGGCCAAAGTTGGACGTGCGTTCATGCAAGTAACTTTTGACCCGTTGGCCCGATTGTCAAATATGAGGTATCGTTGGAATCCTTAGACCAAGCCGAGTTCAACGCACCCTGTGACGTCATTTTCCGCCATGATGGATTTTCCGCCATATTGGATTTAATCTAAAACACCTAAAAGTTTTCACAGGTCACAAAGTTTGTCCGATTGACACCAAACTTAACACACATAATCTTCAGTCCAAGCCTCAAAAAAGTTATCCCTTTTTGTCTTCAAATCTAAAACCGTTCGCCCGTAACAGCCAATCAAAATTGGCGGCGAAGCCACCAAACAGGAAGTGAAGTGATATCTCAGCAATGCTTTCACGTATCAAAACCAAACTTGTTACATGGGCTCAGGACCCAATTAGGAGGAGGCTCAAGAAATTTGGTAAATTTTGACCACTGTGTGGCGCTATGATCACAGGAAGTAGGCTCATATCTCAGCAATGCTTACATATCTAAACCAACATGGAATTGAGACCCCATCCTGAGGATGCACAATACATTTGGAGTCTTTTGACCACTAGGGGGGTGCTATAATCACAGGAAGTAGGCTTATATCTCAGCAATGCTTTCATATATGGAAACCAAACTTGGTATATGGTCTTGGGACCCAATCGTGAGGACACACAATACATTTGGTGATCTTCGACCACTACGGGGGCGCTAGAGATACAGGAAATTAGCTCATATCTCAGTAACGCCTTGACGTATCAAAACCAAACTTGGTACATGGACTCGGGACCCAATCCTGAGGACGCACAATGCATTTGGTGTACTTTGACTACTAGGGGCGCTATAATTAGGAAGACTTTCTCGTATTGACACCAAACTTGGTACGTTGATTCGTGAACACATCCTAAGGACCCACAATACATTTGACGACTAGGGGCAGTATGATTAGCACTTTCACCTATCGCAACCAAACTTAGTATGTGGACTTGGGACTACATCCTGAGGATGCACAATTAATTTGGTGTGCTTTGACCACTAGGGGCGCTATATTTATTAACACTTTCACTGATTGAAACTGAACTTGGTATGTGGAGTCATGACCCCATATTAAGACTGCACAATTATTTTGGTGACCTTTGACCACTAGGGGTGCTATAATTATCAACACTTTCACCGATTTAAACCAAACTTGGTATGTGGTCATAGGAGTACATCTTAAGGACACACAATAAATTCGGTGACCTTTGAATCCAGTCCAGTCCAATCCAATCCAATCAACTCCAATCCAATCTAACACAACACAGTCAAGTCCAGTCCAGTCCAATCCAATCCAATCCCAACTCCTGCTCAACTGCTTATCTGCTTGGCCCCCTCATTGCTGCTTGCAGATATATTATAGTATATTGTTTCATATTAGATGATAGAAACTGATGATGTAGGCTAAACACAAATGACATTTCATGCAACCACAGTGAATTTTTCATGTAGGCCTAGGCTAGTTATTGTAATTGGGTTTGTGCACTTTTTCGTTCATTTGATTTCCGGTTTTGAAACAATAACATGCACATTCATAAAAAATGGTCATTTTAAATATTGATGACGATGTGTTCAAACGGAAAACGTTGGTGCTGTTGCGAGTTGTTGCACTGGTTTGAATCCACAGTTTACGTGTTGAATTACACAATAAAACGTGTTTTGCAGTAAGTTGCTGGTTTGTAGAATGTAGCACTATCAGCTCGCTCAGTCTCTTTGCGAGTCCTGGCTCTCTGCTGACTGCCTCCCTCTCGCCGCCAGCAATTTCAAACTGTGTGACGTAATACAAAAAAACATGGCTGACTTGGATGTGGGCTGGGCTTGATGTCAAGCCCCGCCTTCCCGCAGGCTGCAGCGAGATGCTCCTCGGTCTCCCCCCATGGATGAAATTCTATGAAACTTGGCATACCCCCAGAGAATGCCAAGTCAATCATACACATAAAATTTGGTGCAGTTCTGAACATCTTAACTGAAGATAGGGGCGATTAAAGCAGAATAATATTGCATTTTCATTTTTTACCGGGGGGGTGCAAATCACAAATGAGTGATTATGGGCCAGGTTGATGTGGGCCCCTTGAGACCAACATACCATAAAAGATTCATCATCCTCAGTGCCACGGTTCAGGTAGTTATTTAGAAAAAAACTGCTTTTTTTGCGGTTCGGGAGGCCCAGCACGGGGGGGGGGGGGGGGGGATTTTTCCGTAAAAGTCTAGTGGGGCTACATACCCACCAAATTTCATGTGCACCGGTGTTTTCGGTGTCCCGGGTATCGTTGACCAAAAATTCAGGAAGTAGATGACGGGGAAAAAAAAAACAACTTTGACAATCATTATATGACCGCTTCGCTAGCGGCGGTCATAATAAACATACCGAATGATGTATAAAGATGGTGCCTTCTAAGTGTCATGGAGCTATTTTTGCTTTCCCACGCAAACCCAAAAGTAGCATGATGGAATGCAAAGCTATGATGGAATGCAAAAGCAAAGGAACTTAAAAGTATTGTGAGTGAATGCAAAACTATTGCAAGGGAATGCAAAATTAGCTCTGAAAATAATAAGGGCTCTGCATAGAATTATGGTGATGTCACGAGGTCAACATACACTTTTAATTTTTGCAGTTCCAACTTTCAAAAATGTTGAACCATCCATTGCTGTGCTTTATGAAGACATTAACAATGTTGACTCATTTACATTCAACAGAAAACATCTGGTGGGCCTAATAATTAAACTCAAACCAGATCGCTCTGTAGGACGGGTCCTCTGTGAATCCTAGGCTCTTAAAGAGCCTGAGAGAAATGTCATTCCCTTCCTCTATGAAGCAGTAAACTGGATAGCCCTGAGCAAGAAGTTTCTTCGACAAGACAGTGATCAGGATCTTTGCATAACCTTTCCCTCTGTGTTCTGGCTTTGTATACAGGATTCCAAGGGCACAGTAGTCGTACATCAGCACCCACGACACTGGCTGGCCTGTTTCATCCACAATGCAACAGCTGGGGAAGTTGCACATGAGGTTTTTAATGTTGTTGTATCCCTTCTCGTTTCCTCCAAATTTCCATGTCTTGTTAACTATATCGATGTGCGATTCATTCAGAGAGCATATCCTGTTCTCAATACTGCAGAGAGACGATAAAGTGGCATGAACATGCTGACATCTGTCATATTCTTGTCATTTGTCAACCTTCAAAATCATATAATACAAAAGGACTGCTCGATTATGACGAAAATCACAATCATTATTATTTTGGTCAATATTTCCAATATCACGGTTATTCAACCCAATTATTTGGGGCACAACATTCATTGTCTAAAGATAAAACAGATTAACACTTGATCTGATTAACACTGCAATCGAATTTGAAATATAGCTGAACTGAAAAGCAAATAAAAAAATGCATGTGTAACTATAACAAAATAATAAATAATGTATAACTCATAACAAAATGAGAGCATTGTTGCAAAACAGGATGCTGAAAAAATTATATATTTTTAATTATTGTAAGTAAGTTGTACAGACAGTACCTGCTGGGAGAGTCAGGTAGGTCATGAGGGTCTGATAAGGTCAAGAGATGACACAAAGTGAAACATCTCACAGTAACTCCCCGAGAGGCTGCAACTTCCTTTACCATGGGTGCGAGAGTGATATCGAGCCCTGGGGGGGACATGCAGTACAGATGCTTATTTATATGTGGCTTCACACAACAAACAGCCAACACTGACTGTGTAATTTAGGGTCATATGAAAACTGTACTACTTTGAGATTGAGATGGATTTCTTGAACTTAGCCTAGCCTACCTCCAAGCAAAAAGTATGTGGTCCAGTCAATTGAATTCTCCTCCATTATCATTCTTTTCAAGACTTGCACGTCTGTACAGAATAAAGTCACCTTCTTTGTGTAGTCAGAGACACGATCATTCTGATTGGGCAAAAACAAGGGTGTGGTGAATTTATTTGTGTTGCAATGGGGGGGGGGGGGCATATTCTGAAAGAAATTTACCTTTAGGTTAGGTCTGAATATAATGCTTTTGAAGTCAGGCCAGGTGTCAACAACGACCTCCAGTGTGCTTGGCTTATTCCGGTTCATTCCAAAGAGATACCCATACACCTACAAACGGTATCTTATGAATATGCAGTCCTCCAATGCAGTGCTAAGCTACTCAAATAGTTTGAGCTCAGCCTACCTTGGAACTTTTAGGTAAATAGTGCCGCAGGGCCTGCTCTGCGGTCCTCAGCTCGTCCTCGCCGAGAATCTTCATTTCACAACAAGAACAACAAGCGTGGTAGAGGGTGGCCAAAACAACCGGGTCCCAACATCAAGGTCCGTCTCTCCTTTTCCGAGCTACAGGAATAGCCTTCACATTCGCGAAAATGTTAGTTAATGTTGAACTAAATTGTGAGAGAATAAGCCTACTCTAGTTAATATTTAATTAGCTAGTCTACTTACATTATATGTAACGTTAGCCTAATTCTAAGCCGTAGGCTATATAAAATAAATTAAAATTAGTTTTCAGTGTGTCTTCAAATAATGCAGGCTAATACATTTTTGGTGATAACCACATCTTCTCTGACACTTAACTTGCTGGTGAGTTGTTGCATATTCGGATAAACTCAAAAATGGACGAAGTAAAACCGATTGTAACACGGGACAGCTTCAGCATAAGCGTGGTAGCCTACTTCTACACGTCACTTCACTGTTACCATTGGCTGTATATAGAAGTTCTATATATAGGCCTATTGCATACGGGAAGTATTCACAACGCTTCACTTTTTC
Organism: Alosa sapidissima; assembly: GCF_018492685.1. NCBI lineage: Eukaryota > Metazoa > Chordata > Actinopteri > Clupeiformes > Clupeidae > Alosa > Alosa sapidissima. Next base: position 26,936,881 of record NC_055972.1, on the reverse strand, counting down.
CACATTTCGTTATGTTACAGCCTTATCAAGATGGATTCAATTTATCCTCCCCCAAAAAATCTACACACAATACCCCATAATGACATGATTTTAAAAAATGTTTTCAAAATTATTAGAATTAAAGAACAAAAATAAAATATGTACATAGTATTCACAGCCTTTGCTCAATACTTTGTTGTGGCACCTTTGGCAGCAATTACAGCCTCAAGTCTTTTGGAATATGAAACCACAAGCTTGCCACACCCATCTTTGGCCAGTTCTGCCCATTCCTCTTTACAGAACCTCTTGAGCTCCATCAGGTTAGATGGGGAGCGTCGGTGCACAGCCATTTTCAGATCCCTCCAGAGATGTTCAATGGGATTCAAGTCTGGGCTCTGCCACTCTATGACATTAACAGTGTTGCCCTGAAGCCACTCCTTTGATATCTTGGCTGTGTGCTTAGGGTCGTTGTCCTGTTGTTAAAGATGAACCGTCGCCCCAGTCTGAGGTCAAGTGCACTCTGGAGCAGGATTTTTTTCCAGGCCTGATTGGTGGAGTGGTTCAGCTATGGTCGTCCTTCTGGAAGGTTCTCCTCTCTCCACAGAGGAACCCTGGAGCTCTGTGACCATCGGGTTATTGGTCACCTCCCTAACTAAAACCCTTCTCCCCCGATCACTCAGTTTAGAGGGACGGCCAGCTCAAGGAAGAGTCCTGGTGGTTCCAAACTTCTTCCACTGTGCTCATTGGGACCTTTAAAGCAGCAGACATTTTTCTGTTTTTCTGAAAATGTTCTGTACCCATCTGTGCCTCGAGACAATGCCATATGCCTTTTACTAAGGAGTGGCTTCAGTCTTGCCACTCTACTCATAGCCACAATGCAACGAGGCAGGTAAAATGTTTATAAACCAGACAATTATACAGAAACGTTGTTTCAAATCTGAAGATCCCTAAGAAACCTTTAAAATAACTAAATTCAATTTTTTTCACCCAGGCCTAGCATATGACATGTGGACCTACAATCTGACTTGTATGAAAACACTAGGCAGACAAGGATCTCGTTTATGGTACAAAACATACATACATAAAGCAATATATTTGTGTAATCTAGCTAGGTGGGGGCCTGATCTGGGGTCACCTTAGTCAACTCTGGAGCAAGCTGTGGGGCTTAACTTATTTTGAGACCCCTGGCCCAGTGGCCCCCTGGGCCTGGTAGGGCAGTGCATTAATCAGAACCTTGTGTAGACCTATTGTCTCTCAACAGCAGTTAACAGTAACATTTTTGGCTTTGCTGACCTGGAACAAACTCCATTTTCATTCAATGAACTTGTGGGGAAAAGGCTAGTTGAAACAAAACAAAAAAAGGATTTTTGCCAACTTGCCCTATTTTGGCTATGTATACAGTATCTTATAGCCTAACTAAAGATTTACAGTCTGGATTAGTCAGGCTTGTAGACAATGTTTTGCCTCTATGATACATAGTATCATATCTTGTATGAAGATGCAGCTTAGAGAAAAGTTGTTTTCTTAGTCTACAAAAGCAACCACTTATACAAAGCCTACAACAAACTTAACAAAGATGTGACAGTAGGCCTAAAGACAGACCATCTTGAGACCTACAAACAAATGGATGAATTCCAAGATGTGATCTTATTCTTATACAAAGAAAACCGAAGAGGTCGATCAGTTCTTCTGTTGCAATCTAGGCTGTTCTTTTCTGCCTCTGTTCTCATGAGAGAATTTGCTGTTCAAGGGATATAGGGAGAGATCAAAACGTGCATTCACATGTCTTATGCAATTGCATAACTTCACAAGGCAAGCAAGAACAGGGCATTCAGTTCCCACTTCAGACATCGTTTCCTGCATACCAAATTACTCACAAAACAATCACAAAATGGTGTAACAAAACCTTTATTGGTAGAGAAGGGCCAATAAGTTTACAGTTCAACAGTGCCACGGGTATTAGTAGTTATAGGATATAGAAAAGGTGGTCAGTAGATCCTCTTGCTAGAGAATAATGTAACAGTATTCTTGCCAGAGAACAATGTTAAAATCAGTGTTAATCTCTTCATATCTAAAAAAAAGATTTCTTTAAAATGATTTATTAATGTTATTATGACTACACGTGGCAATCCAAAACCTGATTGGAAGAGTGGAAGCTTATTCAAGAAAATCTAAGGTTTGCAGACGTTCTTGATGATCTGAGGTGGGCCCAGCCAAGGACGGCTCCAGACCTCAAAAGTGCATGTGTAGGGCTGAAAGAGACGAGCATAACAGAGCATTTAAAAATGTAGACCAGGAACTATTTAGTTCCGCCAATCAAACAGAAAAAAATAAGGAAGTATTAGACATTCTCTGGAAGTATTTTTATTAGCCTATTGTTGTATGTTACAACAAAGTGTGACGTTAAACTGAAGAAACTGTATGGAGGCTATTCGTTTAGAGATTGAGATTTGAGATTTGACACCCACAACAACAGGGAGATTAGCCAAAAGACGCCCCAGCCTTTCGGAATGTGAAGGCATGAATTCAACAAACCAGCCTATTCTGTACTTTACCTTGGCAAGCGCTAAATCACTGTGGATTTCGCACTCTGTCTCCACTCCGCCCTTTCTGCAGTTGGTTCTTGCCATTTCCACGGTGAAAATGTACTTCATCCCTGCAACGACCTGTTCAAGCGTTAACAAATGGAAGTGTACACTCGTTATAAAACAAACGTAATTTAAAACTCTATAGCCTACACAATGCCAACAGGCTCTATGGCGATCCACTATTGCGCAGTTAAAAGTCGGTCCGCTCGCTTGTCGAATCTTGTCCATAAACACGTTCGTAGACAAAAAAGAACACTGTCATGTAGGCCTACCTGTTTCTGGACCTTGATCACGTTTGCCACTTTGTTGATGTACACATCATTGGTTCCCTTGTTGTGCTGAACAACAGCAAATTGCAAGGCATTTTGGACTCCTTCGTCGTTTATGTTCGCCTCCACTGGACCACCAACCATACCAGCGCTGGTCATGGCAAAAGCCACCGTAAAAATTGGTACCAAAATCTTCCACATCACGATCATTTGTTTGTTTCGTACCTCCCCAAATATATTCGGTACAACGCTGCTGTACCCTAAATCTCTGTTGTTTGCCGAAAGGTTATATAAACAACAATGACGTATGCAGGCTGGGAGGAAGTCTGGTTAACCAATCACAGGGCAGTAGCGCTCTAAGGGGACTGGACTTGATGTAGCCCTAATGGGTGTAGCCGCCTGCCTGCAGCCTTCTTAAGCTGACTGCATAACCTGCTTATTTATATTTAGTTGTATAATTGATGTACAGTTTTTTTTATAGCTATCCATGTGTGTTCACTTCCGGCTCCTTGGCTATCAATTTGGTAAATATAACGGGCTATTTGTCTTTAGAACACTAAACATAGCCTAGGCCTATCAGAGGTGTCAAATGTTTAGTTACCAGTCTACATTTTTTTGACGTTTATCACTCCTATGATGTAGGCCTAGCCTATTTCTATTGTCTATCCAAAGTTTAGAAGTTAACTGATGGTCAAATCAACCTAAAATCCAATACTGTTTGTACCAAGTGGTATGTGACGTAAGTTTGTGTGAAAGAATAGGCCCCTAGGATATTTGTACAAGCTTTGAGTAGTAGCCTAGTTTTTAAATAACGTAGGGAAGTGTAGCTAGAATTTTTTTTCCTTAGTGACCCAATAAAATGTATTTTTATATTTCGATCTTATCATAATAATAATAATGTTTTCATGATCATGAATCTAATTATTTAAATAGATTGCTTTTATGATGTGATGCAAAATGATGGGTCAACATTTGGCTCATCGTAGTTATGATTATGGGATTTGGCAAAAGATTTTGTCCAAAGCGACATATAAATACAAAACAATATAATGTTTCAATTTAACAGGGAACAATTTACGATGTCGGTCAGACTATGGCTATTATGAGAATAGCAATAATAGGCTAATTCATCAAGCTCAGAATTGTCATTTTGACAACATTCTTTCTGCATCATCAGTTACAAATATAGTTAAAGTAAGAGTGGTTTAACAATGAAAGATATAGCTTAGCCTACAAGAACACATAATGTTATACATCAAATTTCAGGGACTCTTGCTAGAAAATGGAAAAGAAATAGGATATAAGAAAAATGGCTTAACACAAACCTGACTCTGGGCCTTGATCACCTTCACCACTTTGCAGATGTATGCGTCATTGTTCTGCTTGTTGTGTTCACCAACTGCGAAATTCAAAGCTTCTTTCACGCTAGGAATGTTAACGTCTGTATCGGTTATTCCTCCAATCTTTGGTAAGGCGCTAACCCTGACAAAAGCCAGGGTGACCAGAAGGGCTGCAGATTTCCAGAACATGGCATCAGCTTCTGTCCAAGGGAGCGGAGAGTAATTCTCTTGAAAGGTCTGAGGCAGTTCATTTCAGATCGCCTCTATATAAACTGCATGGTGACATTGATGATTAAGGGGGAGGACCATAGTGTTTGAACAATAGATAAACAGTAGATAAAACTATAGGGCTTACAGGAAGGTTTCAGGTGGAGCAGACAGCGCATTCCTAAGAAATGCAGGTCACAGTCATGTTATGTCATTTCATGGCAGATAATTTCTGATCGTGTCAATGGTGACATTGATGATTGAGAGGGAGGGCCCTAGTGTTTGAGTGGTTACATCAATCATTTTTTTGTTAAATTATTCCAAGGCATTATTCCAGGATTGGTTCCCCTTTTAACTAGATTTTAGATGCCTCAGCTCCGTCACCATTACAAAATGCAAAGATTACTCAATCTGCAGGGTAAATAAAACTAGCTAACAGTTGAATTTTTAGGTGGAGCAGACTTCTTCAAAGCATCTTCCTTTGAGATGTCCGTCAGCATTAGGTCATGTTTACACACGTTCCACTGTATCTCAGCTTTCCTTTCTTCCCTTAATTATCCTAACAACACAATAAAGCTCTTTCTGTTTTCCTCTACAAGCTGAATGATTGAAGGCTTCCACTGACTTCACAACAAACTATTCAGGATGTAATAATCAATCAAATAATTTATCGTTGTAAGCTGATGGTGCTGCTTCTTTTGAAGAGATAGAGAAGTGTGTAGTGCCATGACCATCACAGCTAGTCCACCTCTCCAGATTAAATATACAACTTTTGCTATACAACACCCTCATATAATCATAGCGGGGGATGTAGTCTGAAATGTGCACAATCAAGAGTTTCATGCTTGTGGTCTGATAGAAAAGGATAAGTGTTGATACATTGTACATTATAGTAACACCTGTAACCACTTGGGTATGTGGAGGGGGATGATGAGGAATTTAGATTATTTTGTTATTATTACCTAATAAAAACATCTGCCAAATACCGAAATTGATATACAAGATTGTTACGAAGCTCACCAAGAATATGCTGCTTTACTGTGTCACATTAAATCAGCTGTAACAACCAATTGACCTTCACCTTCTGGAATTGTTGTTTTTACTAAAGTAAAGAACAGTTTGTGACCCAGCCAGGGTTTATCAGGTCCTGGCTTGTATCCCGGAAGCAACAAGCCTCGGGCTTGTTCTCATCTAGAAGGCCAGTATGGTCCTTCCTTATGTCAAATGCCTTAAATCTCTCTGTCTTTATAGCTTTCTCTGTGGCGTAAATGATGAAACGTATCCCCCCACACTCTTAACTGCTCCAGTGATCGTAGTGCGGTCAAAGCTTTGCCTTTCAAACCTGGCCACTTCCACTGGCTTGCAGCGAGCTTGCCAACCTTGGATCCTGCACTCCTCCACCATCTCCTGATATTTAATATAAGCTTCCTCTTGTGAGCTTCCTCCATGTGCTCCTCAGTCAGTTCCCGCATGATCTCAAAGTAACAAAAAAATGAAAAATACAACACTGCTTACTCCATGTGCAGCCGGTTTATTGATGTTTCGGTCAGTCAGTCCTTCATCAGTGGAGTCTGAGAAGATGACCATGTCTGGGCAGAGTGTTGTTGTTTGCACAATGTGGTCAGGGAATTTAGTTGTTTTCCAAGATACACTCTCAGGAGCCTCTCAGATTTATGAAAGTGTACAGGCCTTTTCAGCAGCTTTCAGAAAGAGTGTTTTTCTTCCTTGGGTGGTGTTTGTTGGTCTGGGTGGCTGTGAAGACCGCTTCTGCAACTGCCTTGAGCACCTGGTCACCATGGCCAGCAGTAGCAACCATCATCCCACATGGCCACAAACCAGGGTCTCCGGGGTACTAAGGTGGGGATCACATTGGCCATCGGCAAGCTTAACACAGAACTTATTATGGTTTGAGCACTATCTCGTTCCTATGGTAACGCAAACGGTTTGCCTTAACTGACAATTGAATACGCTCACGTGGCGCTTTGAAAGTTGAACCAAGTTCAACGCTGAGCTTGTTCAAGCCTCGCATTACGCCAGCGTTGCCACAGTTTTGCTGCCGAACCACAGAGAACAATAGGAAACCTGCCGCTTGCCGCTGGTCAGTGTGATCCCTGCCTAAACCTTCAGATTAATCGCAACACCAAAGAGCCAGGCTCATTGGTATGGCAGTCGGAGCACATGCAACCATAGTGACAGTACCCTGTCGCACTGCCCTCCCCTTTGGGGAAATGTACCCTCTCCTGTACTCTGTCACAGGATCCTTTCCCAGCACACAGAGGGCATATGGGCGTTTCACTTACCAAGTCTGTTAGCCAGACTTGGTAAGGTGTCATAGACAGATTTGACCAGAAATCTGATGCGGTCGAAGTCAGCCCACCGCTCTAGTGTGTTCTCTCACCTCTCCAGACTGATGAAATCCCACCATCCTGATGACCCACACCTCTTCAACACCCATGTGCGCACATCTCCCTGGAGAAGATGTTGGCGCTCCTTTCCTCTGACTTTGCTGATCTTGGCGAGTAGCCCAGACTTGACTGCCCCACTGTTACAAGCCCTCTGCTGTTTCTCTGCCACCCCTTGGATTTCTGCCTGTACGGATCTCATTATATCAGCAGCTGCTACTTTGGGTCATTGGAATCTCTATAATATACTGGAATCCTTGGTACCTTGGTACCTCTATACTGCATGGTACTCTATACTGGCCAAAGATGGGTGTGGCAAGCTTGTGGTTTCATATTCCAAAAGACTTGAGGCTGTAATTGCTGCCAAAGGTGCCACAACAAAGTATTGCGCAAAGGCTGTGAATACTTATGTACATAAATTTACGTTCTTTATTCCTAATAAATGTGCAAATATTTTAAAAAAAAACTTTTTTCATGATGTCATTATGGTATATTGTGTGTAGAATTCTGAGGGGGGGGGAAGACTGTAACAACAAAATGTGGAGAAAGTGAAGTGCTGTGAATACTTTTCCGTAATTTGAATATAATATCATGCCAATTCAAAAAAGAATAAAAATAAAGAGGATAACTTCCCTTTTCACAGTGTGTTTGATTCTGTTCATACGTTACCATGGTGTGGTACCCTCTGCAGCCTGCATAATGAGTCTGACTAATAACTTAACCTCTATTTGGCAATAAATTATTACCTTATCGAGGACCTGGTCAGACTATTTAAATACTGTCATCAAGTGAAAGAGATGATAAATATTGAAACCCTTTTGTTTAACCAAAGAGGTGATCAACTAATGAAAGCCATGTCAGGGAACTAATAAATCTGGCCAAATGCAGACCAGATACACTAAGGTTGCCATCACACTGGGTCCATTTAGCTTCTATTTAACAATATCGCTTGGCAACATCACAAAAGCGGCAGTTTATTTCCTGGTTTTGGAACTGATAGCATTCAAACTGCACCAGAGTTCTAACGAACCATACTGCAGACCACTGTTTTCTAGCGGACCCTGGTCCGGACCTGGGTCCGCATCCGGGTTCGGTAGACTGCGTTCACATTAGCAAAAATCACCGAACCATCGGTCCAAATAAACTCGGGTCAGGATCAAACGGTCTAGTGTGAATGCGCCCTTGGTATGCAATCAGTTAGACCAGCAGTGTGTAGGCCTACCAGAGGCTCCACACTATACTACAGTAGCCTACTTCAGAAAGGGCTTTGTTTAAAAATGCCTTTAGATTGAATCAGTGCTGTTAGTAAATTGTTGGCTTTTGAGTAGAAAGTTATAACATTTCCTGTTTTTACATTTATTAAATGTTTATTATAACATTTATCTGTTATTAATGTTATGCAAGGTTTATAGACCATATGGTTTTTAGTTACCAGATCAGCCTCACATATAGAAACAGTTCATGGAGTCATAATAATATTACATCACTTAACTCTACACACACCTTGAGGCCAATGATGTAGAAAGCCTTTATTTTGAGAGAAAGGTTGGTTAGAATTGTCAACAGTTGGTTTAGGATCAACAATGTATGTGAGTGGTATACATGTGTGTACAGCCGTATAGGTAGGCCTATGTAAGCATTTTACTACTCATTATACTTGTATGTGACAAATAAAACTTGAACATGGACTTGGTAGTGTATAAAAAAGGCGGTCAGTAGGTAAGTTAAAATAAATGTAAACTACATTTCATTAAAATACTGAATGATTATGACTACATGCGGCAATCCAAAACCTTTCTGGACATGGAAGCTTCTTCAAGAAAATCTAATGTTTGCAGACATTCTTCATAAGCTTGGGTGGGCCCAGCCATGGTTGACTCCAGACCTCAAAATAGCATGTGTATGGCTGAAAGAGAAACATGAAAGTGTTTGTAAATTGAACGTAACATTTTACATTTACAGCTAATGCTGCCTTCACATGTTTTCAAGCAATAATTAAGTGGTCTCGCAAGCACCCAGCACCATACGTTTGAGCTTATACTCGTTTTTATGATTAAAACATGTTTTACATTATTCATATTTCATGGCTGTCTTGATCCTTGTCTTTTACTCTTCATTGTTACACTGGAAACGGTTATCAGCAGAAATATTTTGAACTAACAAACACATATTCTTTGTAGTATCCCATGGTTGTGCAACTTAAAAGTCGGAATAACTACTTCACAACTCTGGATACTAGGCCATAATCACACAGGTCAAACAATACCAAGTCGTAAAAAACAAGTAATCATGAGACCAGCATTTCAAATAACTTTCGGTGTACACTAAAATGGTCAGCATACCTTTTTGAGCTCTGAGTTGTCCTTGGCACACATCTCCTGTGGGGATGGTTTGCAGCCAGATATAACCATTTCCACTTCAAACCTGTACATGGTCCCTGAAACAACCTGTAGGAACAAGCACATAATACTACACATTGGATTTCAGGCTCATTGAAAGCGTAGACATGCATGTGTAGAAAATGATACATGTCAATATGGAGGAAAAGGAAAGAGAAATGACTGCAGACAAACCTGACTCGTAGCCTTGATCACTTTCGCCACTTTGTAGATGTACACATCATTGCTCTGCTTGTTGAATTCACCGACTGCGAAATTCAAACCGTCTTTCACCGCAGGAATATTAACATCTGTATCGGTCATTTCTCCGGACATTGGAGAGGTGCTGACCCTGGCAAAAGCCAGGATGACCAGTAGGGTTGCAGTTGTCCAGAACATGGCCTCTGCTTCTGGTCAAGGGAGCGGAGAGTGATTCTCTTGAAAGGTCTGAGGCAGTTAATTTCTTATCGCCTCTATATATACTGCATGGTGACATTGATGATTGAAGACTGTAGTATTTGAACAATAGATAAACAGTAGATACAACTATAGGGCTAACAGGAAGGTTTCAGGTGGAGCAGACAGCGCATTCCTAAGAGATGCAGGTCACAACCTTACTGTCATGTCTAACAACATACTGTATCTAAACCGAAAGCATGGGTGTAATTCATCATGCATTTTGGTTGAAAATTCACACCTGTTCTTCCCGGTTGAGTTCTCATCACACAGATATAACACACAGACTATTCTTAGGAGATGCAGGTCACACCCTTATGCTCATTTTATGTCATGAGTAATAGTATACTGTATCTCAACTGAAAGCATGTGTGTAATTCATCACTTTTCTGATTAGTTTAAACTGTTCCCACCACTATTTTAATATTGCAACCAGATCATGGCATGCGTTTTGGTTGAAAATTCACACCCGTTCACATCACACAGAAATGACACGCCTAGAGTATGTCACAATTATGTCATGACTAACACAATAGTCCAGTCATTTTAAGCCAAAATGGGGGTCAACTTTGAACAAATTGCAACAGAAGCAACACTGTATCTCAACTGAAAGCATGGGTGTAATTTGTGGTGGGGGCGGTAGGGTCATGGTCCTATCACTTCTCTGATTACTTAAAACATTCCCCTCCACTATTTAGATATTAATTGCATAAGTGTTTAAATTGTGACCTGATCATAGCAGGCTTTTTTGGTTCCAAATTCAGATCAGTTATTCTCCATTGAATTGCTCAGTCCTCATCAGACAGATATCACACGCAGCTGCCTGCATACTTGTGGTCAGAAAATCAACTGAGGTGTAACCAACAGGAACTGTCGTATAGGAATGAGGGTAGGCCACTGAGAACCATATCAGGTCAAGGGTCAGAAAAACATATCACACCGAACATTATATTTGTATCAGAAGCCTTGTCCGTTTACTGTACATCAAAAGTCTATGGGCTCTATTTTGGCGATCCAAAACGCTTGGTCACTGGTGCGAAGCTTAAAGATGTTTTTGGGCATGACCAGCCCACATTCATCATGATTTCCTACCAAAATGTCCTGCAGCTCTGCTGGCTGAAGATCCTCCTGAGACCGGAACCAGTGGAGTGGAGCAGGGTGCAGTTGTGGAGGAAGAAGTGCAACATCAAGGTCCAGGTGGGGCGCGAGGAACAGGAGGAAATTTGTTCTTTTGTGTCTATCTTTAATAATGCCTTTCTTTTTTGACAAGGAAGATCATAGATTCAAAACAAAATAGCCACACACAAACATAAGAGTCATAAGCAGACCGACATATTAATTAAAATAACATCTGATCCAGCGCCGCGGACTGAGACAGGAAATGTAGTCTAATGTGGAACCAAGATGTGAATTTTAACATTACCATTTTGCCGGGTTGATGGGGTCAGGTGGGGTTTGAAAATTCAATTCATAACACTTTGGTTATGGCTATTCACAAGGTCTGAAAAAAATATTAGACTGGTAGACTGACAGCCTAGAAATCTAGACGCACCCTAGCGGCAGCAAATTACATTTTAATGTGGGACTGACATAGCCTGGCGAGCCAGACCCACATTAAAATGTAGGGTCTGGGCACTCACCGTTCGCAGTGCTCAGTCAGAGGGGCGGGATAATCAGTTGTCTTTCAAATTCCCTCTGCACGCAATAGGACGCAATAGGATATTTGTTTTCAAGTAGCAGGGAATTCAAGCCAAACCAACTCTGCCATCAATCATTATGTTAAGCCCACCAAACGACTCTATACACGATTTCAATGTCCTGATTAAGTTTCGATTTCTGGAGCTCACAAGCCAACGGGGAGTTGCTAGACTAGCCCTTTGCTGCCGCTAGGGGCGCGTCTAGATTTCTAGGCCAGGACTGACATTGAAAATAAGTGTGGCCTTTGGAGTGGGCGGGTTTAATGATTCCAGACAGTCGACAGATGTCGCTAGACCTGTAGTTTCCTCACATTTGCCCGAGTCAGAACCGAACGGGGTCAGGCTAGATCTTCGTCTTGGAACGTAGCCTACTCTATCGTAGGTCACCTACTGTACACGCAGCCTTAACAATCTTTGGTCGAAGCAGAGCCCGTCTTCTCTGGTAGAAGTAAGGTAGCCCATGAACCTGACTAATGTAACGCCCGAAGACTAAAACTCGACGTTATATTCACCATGCAGGCAGTCGAACATATTCTGTGAGTAGCTCTTTCATCACAGCACAAAATTTGAGTTTTGAGTTTGCAGGGCACATTTAAGCAAGTTAGCATAACTGAGGGGGGCATTGTTACGGGTTTATCAAAAGTGGGCTACACCTGCGTGGTTGCGCTCGCCAGTCTGAACAGCGTTGTTGCAGGTTAGCTTACGCATAGCTCGCATTACTGTCACACTCCCTCCGGGCCTGAACCAGACTAGCCCTTTGCTGAAAGCTGGGAAAGAAAAATTAGCAGAGCAGGAGGAAATGAAATGTAACGTTATGTTCGTTTTCCACCACTCTAGCCTAACGTCCCTAGTGAAAATCTCTGAGGGAGGCCTAGCTCGGCGACTACTCTCACAATAATGCTATAAAAAATAACTTTCTAACTATTAGGCCTACACAGCAACTAAAGAAAACAACAAGTAGCCTAGCCTACAAATTCTGTAATTGTTGCGTGGTGCGTGCGTATTCTGCTCAAACAAAAGATGTGCGCATATTTCTTTCTGCATTGTTGAAGTGTTTACAAACTTTACATAAAAAATGTAAATAGCCTACTGTCATGCAGTTAATGGGATACTGTGCAGAGTTGGGAAGTCATGGTAGGCCAATTTGGTGTGAATACACATGGGAAATGATATCTCGTTGAGTAGTGCGTACGGCCAGAGAATGTCTAATTTTCCCGTAGACGGGCTCTGGTACGGCCGTATACCTGCAGGCGCGCCTGCGTCTAGGCTTCTGCAAAAAATAGGATTTTATTAGGTTGAGGCAACAAGTGAGTTGTAGGATGACAATTTTCTTAAAGGCTACCCTGAATAGCAGAACAAATGGTTTATTTCACTGTCTATGGAGAAAAACGAGCGGAAAGCCATTGGACCCAGAAAGAGATTTATTACACCATTATTGCATCCTCACTTAATAACGGAATAGTATGTTGCATAATGAGTCTGACCAACAACTTAACCTCTGTTTTGCAATGACTTATTACCCAACCGAGGACTTACGAGCTGTTACATTTGTTAATTTCTGAAATAGTGATTTTGTATTCTGCAGGGAAACCCTTCAAAGTTTGGACCAACAACAACTACAGCTTTTGTCACTGTCTACAGTAGGGGTTGGACTTGTAACATGGTACCTGATATTCAAGAAAAAGGTTGCAAAGACCATCCCCTTGGGTCAGGGTTGGTGGGCGAGAGGTGAGAGATCACTCAGTGAAGATGAGACAATACATCCTTTCACAGTAGAGGCTTCTGAGCATGAAATTCAGGTAAAAAAAGAAATGTAAAAATGTAAATCATATATAGAATATGAATAATACTCCAGTTGAATTGTACCCTTTATATGGTGACTTATAGGTGTTTTTGTTCTTAGGACCTTTATAGACGTATTGATCAAACAAGGTATACTGAGCCACTGGAAGATGGCCGCTTCCATTATGGCTTCAATTCTGTTTACCTCAGAAAGGTTGTGTCATACTGGAGGAATCAATTTGACTGGAACAAGCAGGTGAAGGTGCTGAACAAGTATCCACATTTCAAAACCAAAATAGAAGGTGAGTCTACAGGATCAGAGGCCCGTTGCACAAAAGTAGGATCAAGATATCGAGGATAAGTGACTGAGCTCAATGAATCCAAAACAAGAGCGTCCAGGCTTAATTGGTTGCACAAAGACCAAGCCAGGATGAGCAGACACGGATTTATCAAGCCAGGTGAAACCTATCCTGGATAAAGGCGTGCTCACGGATCCCTCAAATAGACCCTGCCACCGGTCACAGATTCACTGATTCACCATGGCAAGTAGAGCGGCTTCATTGCTTCTTCTACGGTGTAAAGTAGGTAGCGATAGCCTTTTCACAATAGCAACACCTCTCTTTAGGAGCATATTGCAACTAGTGTTGCGACCACCACGCGCGAGTATAAATGGTTACGGCGCTCACGTGACGTTATATTGTACATTGTATTGTGTTGTATTGTTATATACAACACCGCCACAGTGATAAAGCAAAGCAATCTTCCCTGATGGCGACAGTGGTCGGCTGGTGAGGGACCAATATGTGTTAAATTAGTTAATATGCGTGCTTTAAAGTTAAGTTAAATATATCCTGCAGTGGTAGAGATGCATGCTGTGAATTTCAGTTAAATATGTCCTGCAGTGGCAGAGGATTTTTTTTTTTCTCTCTGGCCCTAATATTCCGTCATTTTATATATAGCCTTATAGTCTATGGGGAACTATAAATTATCTAATGATTGCAACATCATCTAAAAATCATCATTTATCCAAAATGATTGAAATTAATGATCACAAACGTTTAAATAATGACAGTGGGTCTAGTTATATGTGATAACAATGGGTAGTGGAATAACTATTGGTTTCCGTTTGTGGTGACTGCTGACTGAGTTAAGGGATGAGATTACAGTAGATTCTGGAATGTAGCCTGGTCTGGAGCAGGCTAGCTCCACAGAATAAATCTCCATGGTAACTTATACCATAACATATCCTACTGCCCCCATCCCGCTTTTGTGCAACCGGATCACGGATAAATTGAGCCAGGATAACCAAGATATCCCAGCTTAATCCCTTATCCTAGTTTTGTGCAATGGGCCCCAGGTCTGAATACTCCATTTAATGATATCAACCAGTCCCAAAAGATATAAAAACGCTTGTACTAAAGGCCTGACTTTACTTTGATCTCAGGACTGGATATCCACTTCATTCGTGTGCGTCCACAGTATCGCGAAGGACAGAGGGTCTTGCCTCTCATGCTAGTCCATGGATGGCCAGGTTCTTTCTTTGAGTTCTACAAGATCCTTCCACTGCTCACAGAGACACAGGATGGCCTGGCATTTGAAGTCATCTGTCCCTCTATCCCAGGATACGGCTACTCAGAAGCCCCACATAAACAGGGTAAAGAAAATCATCACATAGTCCTATGTATAAGTATGTATTGTGTATTTAAGTATGTTCCCATAAAGTTCAAAGGTAGAACATTTAAAAAACGGCCTCAGGGCCAAAATTGATTTTGATATTTATTTTTTTCCAATTTCAGAAGTCAATCTGAAGTCACTTTCTTGGTCTTTTAGGCCTGTCAGTGCTCAGTGTTGCCAATTTAGTGACTTTGTTGCTAGATTTAGTGACTTTTGGCCATCCCTACTGACAGAAAACATTTTCTAGCAACTAGCGAGTTTCGCCTGTTTCGTTTATGAACGTCGCGTTCGCCCAGTGTTGACCCATGATTATAAAAGTAATGACTGGCCTATATGTAGTATCAGCCCATGTTATTGCACGGAAGTAGATGTTTTATAGATCTCAGCTCAGATTTGTTGTCAACAACGTCACTGGAAGGCAACCAGCTCCAGTAGCCTAACTTCTAGTGAGATTACATCAGAGATAGGTAGCTATGGCATGACAGGGAAACTAGGGATACACTTGCCAGCATCGTTCAACAAGCACATTGATCAAAGGAAAGTGGGCTACAGCTTCTTTCACAAGAAGAGCAAATAATTCAAATCGAGCATACAAGTTAGAAAAACCTATTTGTTTAGACTGTCGGCTGAGGGGAAAAAAGAGAGATCCTGTCACTCTGTCCGAGTGGACATTTATATATAGCCATTGTCTTTAGGTTAAATTGTGTGTATGTTAAAGTTATAATCAGACTGGTAGTCTGATTTAACAAAGCAAAACAGAAGCAGCTCTGGCAATGGAAGTCAATAAATAATTTCCGGGTCATAGCAATCGGAAAAAATATCAAAATAATTTTGGCCCTGAGGCCGTATTTTAAATGTTTACTTTTGAGCTGACCATGAAATCAAAAGTCTGAAAAACAAAGCATTATTTGTTTGTTTGTATCACATTCATAAACAAATAATGAAATAACAAGTCGTTTGTTCACTTTTTGTTTTTGGATTCTCAATAGAATATCAAATGAACGATTCATACATGGACCATTTAGCTAAATATTATTTGTAATATTTGATATTGTAAGCAGAACACATACTGCTTGAATTTTGCCCATCATGTGATGCTGTCACTTAGGCTATATACTGTATTTGAATATGTCCTGATCTGTTTGATCTCCAGGATTTAACTCGATGGACGCTGCTCGAGTCTTTCTGAAGCTGATGGAGCGTTTGGGATTCACAGAGTTCTACCTTCAGGGGGGTGACTGGGGCTCTCTCATCACGACCAATATGGCCCAGATGAAGCCTGAGTAAGGATGTCCTTTCATTCAACTTTTAAGTAGTTTTAGTCCAAAAGTCTTTACTGCTGATTTAAAGGAGCTATGATTTGATTTGCGTTGAAAGCAGCCATACATACGGTGTTCATTTTAGGACATCCTCAGACTCAGGTGTCAGACTCAGAAAAACATCTGTCATCTTCAGACAAAACAGCCTCAGCGTCAGAAAAACCTCTGTCATCTTCAGACAAAACTGCATCAGCGTCAGAAAAACCTCTGTCATCTTCAGACAAAACTGCATCAGCGTCAGAAAAACTTCTGTCATCTTCAGACAAAACTGCCTCAGCGTCAGAAAAACCAGACTCAGGTGTCAGACTCAGAAAAACATCTGTCATTTTCAGACAAAACTGCCTCAGCTTCAGAAAAACTTCTGTCATCTTCAGACAAAACTGCCTCAGCGTAAGAAAAACCTCTGTCATCCTCAGATAAAACTGCTTCAAACCAAACTGCCTCAGAAAAAGTGGAGTCAGGTCTCAGAAAAAACGCTGTCAGAAAAAGTGGAGTCAGGTCTCAGAAAATCAGGTCTCAGAAAAAACGCTGTCAGAAAAATTGGAGTCAGGTCTCAGAAAATCAGGTCTCAGAAAAAACGCTGTCAGAAAAAACAGAGTCAGACGAAAAAGTCTCAAATGAAAAGTTATTGTGGGGACAGAAGAAGACGACGGATACAGAACGGTGAGTTTAATATTATGCTTAATACGTTATTCTGTCACTGGCAGGGTAGGAATTTCACGGCGGCCACGACGGCCGTGGTAGCCCCTTGCGTTGGCCGTGATGCCCCTTTGAAAATCATAGGTTTACAGGCCACGGTGGCCTTGGTGCCCCCTTCTTTCAATATTCTGCTTTGTGTCCTACTAATAGCGATTTTTATTTAGCCTGCGGCCTGTCAAAATAATCTTAGCATTCACAGCGCAAATTAATTTAGTCTTTTACGCAGTGGAGAAAGTGACATCGCAAGAAAGTGCGTCCAAATTCACCCATTCTTCTCAGTTGAACTACTCGCGAAGTAGCCTATTCATCACACAGACATCACAAGTGATGTCACATGAAAGAGCTTTTTCTCAGCTTTTAAACGATGTTAGCCGATAATTGCTGTGTTGAACGGTTCGCGAGAAAAGTAAATAATATAATTCAATTTAATCATACATTCTACTGAAGGTTTTGCGTCCATGATCTCCCTACCCATTCATCTCGGTGGAATACTTTACGAACCCTTCTTTTAACACATGACAAACCACATATCAGAATAAACAGCAGACCTTACCGAACATAAAGGTGTAAAGCAGTCCCCTGTACAGTTAGCCGTTCCAGAGTAATCCAGTTTTGAATTTGCAGTAAATTTCGACATGCATTGATGTCTCCAAATTTGGGCTTTAAGTTTTACAATGTGTTTAAATTGTTCCACACGATTTCATAACGGGCCAAATACAAAATAAATGTTACAAATATCGCCTAGATATTGGTAAATCAGAGGATAGCTGACTAAGAGTTTATGAAAGTAGCCTGATCACAAAATGCTAAGCATGCATCTAGGCTATTTGAGTTTCTTAAAGATGAGCTGTGCTTAAATTTAAATTGTTCAATACATGATTTCATAGCAGGCCAAATATAAAATAAATGTTATATATAGCCTAGATATCTGTTTTTATTAGATGATCAGATGATTTACAGTTATATGTAATATGTCATGTTTCATGTTTTTGTTATGTTTCATACAATGATGCAGGTCTACTGCAGTGAATAGGCTAAATACAACTTTGATCATTTTTATAGCCTACTACTGTATAGTTAACTTTGGCCTTGGTGCCCATGTGGCCTTTGTGCCCCCCACCAAATATGCCCAACTGAAGGCCAAGTGGCCTTGCCCCCAGAATGGTGAAATTCCAAGCCTGGTCACTGGCATGTTATATTTGGTGCTTGGTTAGATGTAGAAATTATAAGTAAAGGTAGAAAGTGATCCAATGGTATACACATTGTAGGAAATCCATGGATGTAACTTAGCTAACCTCACTTCGCTACTAACATTAGCAGCTGCTGTAAGGCACATTCCGGAGTAAGCTACGTACTACATACAGCAAAATAATTTGTTTTTCGTAGGATTACGGTACATTCAATGAGCTAGGGAAAAGTGGGTTAAACATTTTTCCACCACGAAAGTCCAGAACGACACCTGGACCATTATTTCTTACTTTTGCTAACCGTTTCCCAGTTGTACACTACCTACCAGTAAGAAACCTGCATCATTATCATCACATCATTATTCCCAAACCCCCATAAAGACAAATGTGCTATGTCATGATGTAATACCATATAATACCATTAGGATAATACATGAAATAGCAGGTACCAACAACAAGGCACATTTCTCTAAATAAGTTAAGATAACATCTCATATCAAATGAATTCAACAACGCTGCAGTTATTGTCCCCTGGGGATTACATTTCAAGTACCTGTCTATCTTTATGTCTGTCTATTATTGTTGTGCAATGACAATGACAACTGCTAACGTTTTATAATGGTATTATATGGTATTACATCATGGCATAGCACATTTGTCTTTATTTAATACTTAATACTTTTCTGAGACCTGATTTTCTGAGACCTGACTCCACTTTTTCTGACAGCGTTTTTTCTGAGACCTGACTCCACTTTTTCTGACAGCGTTTTTTCTGAGACCTGACTCCTTAGAGATGTTTTTCTGAGGCAGTTTGGTTTGAAGCAGTTTTATCTGAGGATGACAGGTTTTTCTTACGCTGAGGCAGTTTTATCTGAGGATGACAGGTTTTTCTGACGCTGAGGCAATTTTGTCTGAAGATGACAGAGGTTTTTCTGACGCTGATGCAGTTTTGTCTGAAGATGACAGAGGTTTTTCTGACGCTGAGGCAGTTTTGTCTGAAGATGACCGATGTTTTTCTGAGTCTGACACCTGAGTCTGAGGATGTCCTAAAATGAACACCGTACATACAGCACTCTTCCATCAACTTGCATGGTATATAATACAGCGCCACCTGTGGTACAAAGTGGTATTACAAGAGAGCCAGCCTGCTGCTAGCTGGTTTGCATGCTAACTTTAGTGGATCATATCTGGGCAACAGACAACACGTTACTTTAAAACGATTGTTGCATCACATTCTGTAGCTCGTAGGTGATTTCTGACAGTTTTCAACAAAACAATACACAAAACACCTTTTCAAAAAACAAAATAAAATAAACCTCACACAGTTTCACTCTGAATTATAGCACAAACTTTCTGCTCTTACTTGTAGATGCGTAAGAGGCCTCCACTTGAACATGCTTGCTGTGACACGGGGAGGTCTTGGTATGCTGCTGTCTCTGATCATTGGACCATACCTGCCTTTCCTGGTTGGCTTCACATGTGAAGATGTCCGTCGGCTCTTCCCATACTTTGAAAAGAATGTGTATGAGATACTGAAGGAGACGGGGTATCTGCACATTCAGGCCACCAAGCCAGACACAGCAGGTAGACTTTGACTTTCAGCAGGTGGCTGCTCTTGTTTTAAAAATACAAGACTTCATGACTAATGATTGTGTTGTTACCCCTTTTATGTGTTCTGTTTGCATTGTCCTAGTTTCACTACTATGACAATGGTTGAATGCATAATTGAGCTACAATGATACCGCCATGTTAAATATGAATGCAGTGGTGTATAGTGGACCACTAGCAGCAGCTGTAGCAGAAACTCTGATTCCATCTTCCATTACAGGCTGTGGAGTGAACGACTCCCCAGTTGGGCTGGCTGCCTACATTCTGGAGAAATTCTCCTCTTGGACTGATAAGCAGAACAGAGATCTAGAAGATGGGGGCTTGGAGAGGTGAGCTGCTAGTTATGTCACAGAGAGTTTTTTTAAGAAAATCACAATGTTTTTTCCTCTACATTTATTTTAGAACTCTTTAATGATCTATATGCACATAGCTCTTCTTCAAAAGACGTTTTTCTTATCTGATACAGGAATTATTCCCTGGATGACCTTCTCACCAATGTTATGATCTACTGGACCACTGGAACCATTGTCTCCTCAATGCGTTTCTATAAAGAGAACCTGAAATCTAATCCAGAAAAGAGAATAGATTCCAGGTCAGTGTGATATAAAGAATTATGCCATATGCCGAATTATTATGCCGAATTTTTCTATTTTCTATACAAATCCATTGAAGTTCAGCGTTCACAGCGCTCCTTGCCCTCGGTGGAAAAAAGTCCTCACCGCTGACCGTTTTTTACCACGGCACTCAGAGCGGTGAAAGTGGAAATCTGTTCAACTCTTACAACAGCGCTGGGCTCGTCAATGTCACTTCTCTCTCGACCACCAATCAAAACATTGTAACATAGCAACAAAAAACACTCCACTGACGCGCTCTGAAAATGAGGTTGAGGGCGCTGTCAGCGCAAAAAAAAACAGTTGATGGACACAGGCCCTTATTGTTCAACTCTATACAGTAGTAAAACATGTCGCAGAGTGTTGATTTGTTGCATACATTGTGAATTGTTTTTCTTAAAAAAAAAAAAAAAGAAAAGATGATGAACAGAAGACCAACTCTGAGCTGTCCACCTTTCCAGTGACCATCTACCTGCTTATTGGTAAACGTAGACTTTTTGCCTGCAGGACTGGCATTTATGTGCCGATGGGATTTGCGGCTTTCCCCCAAGAGCTGCTTCACTGCCCCCAGGCCTGGGCCCGCTGGAGGTACAAGGACATCCGCTCCTACACCTACATGTCCAGCGGGGGGCACTTTGCTGCCTTTGAGGAGCCCAAGCTGCTGGCAGACGACTTTGTGCAGTTTGTGAAAAAGGTGGAATGCAAAAAATTGTGAATTGCATATTAACTTGTAGTTGTCTGAAAAAGCGTATTAGGTTTGTAAAATTGAAAAAAAGAGAAATACTACGGCGATGATAAAATTACTTATGATAACCAAAATTCACAGTAAGGAAGAGTTATATACTGACTGCACTTTTATATAAAAAATAACTTTGTTAAACCATTTTATTGTAAAATAAATACTACAGTGACAGTAAAATAATTTACTTTTTTACGATAATTAGTGCTGTCATTAAATTGCTGGCTTTTAGTTGAAAATTCTCAAAAAAAATCATCAAAATTCACAAAAAGATGAATATGCTGATTGCACTTTTATAAAAAGTAACTGTGTTAAAAAAGATGTTGTGTTTGAAAGTCATATACTATAATGGAGCTCCATATAACTAATTTGTTTAAGGGCCATTCACACCAAGTATGATAATAATATGAATGACCGCGTCCACGCATAAACTATAACTATAACGACATGAAGAATGATATTTTTAGGGATCACTTTCAGAGTGATTTTGAGAATGATAAAAAGGTGACATTCATCAACACAATGAGAGATTTTTCTTATTTTCTTATCATTGGTCAGTGTGGACGCTTTTATCATTATAGTTATCTTCATAGATATCGTTCCTGGTGTGAACGGCCCTTAAGTCTGGGCAGCAACTTGATATGACTGGCATTAGACATTTTGGTAATTTATTATCTACAAATATAGACAATAATAGACATTCAAATACTCTTAAATAACTATCAAGTGAAAGAGGTGATGAATATTGAAAGCGTTTTGTTGTAACCGAGATCACAAGAGGTGATTAATTAGAAATGAATGCCTTGTCAGAGAACTGTAATACATCTGGCCAGATGTAGACCAGATACATTTAGTATGCAAACAGTTTGATCATCAGTGTGTACCAGAGGCTTTACACAGTACTTGTGGAAGGGCTTTGTTTGAAAAATGCCTGCCTGTAAATTGTTGTTTTTTAGAAAATTAAAACCTTTGCATTCATAAATGTTCAATTCTCAGTAGGTTGGTTTACATGGACAGTTTATTTCAGTTCAGTTAGTTTCATTCAGATTAAACTATTCCAATTGAAAAATGTGTGCCGTCTGTTTACATGGGTATGTTCTATTCCGATCAGGTGCTTACAGGCACTCTAGAATCTTAGATCGGAATAGCCATTGTTGCTTTACTTTACCTGATTGACTGCTCAGTCGGAATGAGAACAGAGTAGTTTTATTCCGATCAAGGTGTTTATTTGTGTCATTTTTATTCAGATTGAGCCATTTTTCAGATTCTAATCAAAATAAAAGTGTCGATGTAAACCCACCTTGTATTGTTAATGTTATGAAGGGTTTATGTGTTTTTGTAGAGTGCACATAACTCATAACAAAACTCCTGAAGCCTAAAGGTGAAGAAAAATGTCCTTTGATGTATTAATGTCACCACTTTCAAAACAACACTGTTCAAAACTGAAACACACAGAAAAGTGTGTTGTCTCAGCTGAGACAAAAAGGACCAAATGTATAGTTTTTAGTTATGCAATCTGCCTCAGATATAGGAACAATTCATGGAGTCACAACATAATCACATCACTCCACTTTCACTTAAGGTGTTTAAGGCCGATGGTGTAGAAAATCTTTATTTTGAGAGAAAGGTTGGTTAGAATTGTCAACAGTTGGTTAAGGTTCAACAATTTATATTAGTGGTATGTGTGTACAGCAGTATACTGTAGGTATGTAAGCATTTCACTGCTCATTATACTTGTATGCATAGGCTATGTGACAAATAAAACTTGAACTTGGACTTGGTAGTATAAAAAATAGACAGTCAGTAGGTAAGTTAAAATAAATGTAAACTAAATTTCATTAAAATACTGAATGAGTATGACTACATGCGGCAATCCAAAACCTTTCTGGACAATGAAGCTTCTTCAAGAAAATCTAATGTTTGCAGGCATACTTCATAAGCTTGGGTGGGCCCAGCCATGGTTGACTCCAGACCTCAAAATAGCATGTGTTTGGCTGAAAGAGAAACATGAAAGTGTTTGTAAATTGAACGTAACATTTTACATTTACAACTAATGCTGCCTTCACATGCTTTTAAGCAATAATTTCAAGGGGGAATTCAGACATCAGTTTGATAGCCGAGTTGGGATGACCATGTCACTTTGTGGTCCATTTGTAATTTTTCTTTGGACTTTTGGACTGATAACCAATGTTACAGTTTGTCACTTGCAAGCTGCATATACATCTCTCACATAGCACCCAGCACCATATGTTTGAGCTTATAAATGTTTTTATGAATCAAAACATTCATATGTTTTACATTATTCATATTTACTCACTTATATATACTATATATATTACTCACTTGATCCTTGTTTTTTACTCTTCATTGTTACACTGGAAACGGTTATCAGCAGAAATATTTTGAACTAACATACACATATTCTTTGTAGTATCCCATGGTTGTGCAACTTAAAAGTCGGAATAACTACTTCACAACTCTGGATACTAGGCCATAATCACACAGGTCAAACAATACCAAGTCGTAAAAAACAAGTAGTCATGAGACCAGCATTTCAAATAACTTCCGGTGTACACTAAAATGGTCAGCATACCTTTTTGAGCTCTGAGTTGTCCTTGGCACACATCTCCTGTGGGGATGACTTGTAGCCAGATATAACCATTTCCACTTCAAACCTGTACATGGTCCCTGAAACAACCTGTAGGAACAAGCACATAATACTACACATTGGATTTCAGGCTCATTGAAAGCGTAGACATGCATGTGTAGAAAATGATACATGTCAATATGGAGGAAAAGGAAAGAGAAATGACTGCAGACAAACCTGACTCGTAGCCTTGATCACTTTCGCCACTTTGTAGATGTACATATCATTGCTCTGCTTGTTGAATTCACCGACTGCGAAATTCAAAGCGTCTTTCACCGCAGGAATATTAACATCTGTATCGGTCATTTCTCCGGGCATTGGAGAAGTGCTGACCCTGGCAAAAGCCAGGGTGACCAGTAGGGTTGCAGTTGTCCAGAACATGGCCTCTGCTTCTGTTCAAGGGAGCGGAGAGTGATTCTCTTGAAAGGTCTGAGGCAGTTAATTTCTTATCGCCTCTATATATACTGCATGGTGACATTGATGATTAAAAGGGAGGACTGTAGTGTTTGAACAATGGATAAACAGTAGATAAAACTATAGGGCTAACAGGAAAGTTTCAGGTGGAGCTGACATCACTAGAAAATGAGGTCACTGGCAACAGCATGTTCCAATAACACTACTCAAAGTTCTCTAGGGTGAGGCTCTATCTTATACATATTAGTCACATCGTGGTAATACAAATCACATGAGTACAATGTTCTTTTCCAAAACTCCTCATACATGCAGAAATACATGAATACATGGACACTTCTTGGACATAGAATGTGATCCATTCTCCATATGGAAGTCATGTGGCTACTCCAAGTAAGTAAGATAATTGGTTAATACAATACATATACATCCTTCAGCATTTTCTTGCCATAGTATGCTCCCTGTCAAGATATTCCTAATATTACGACCTCAGGCAGAATACCTTTAACTCGTGACAAAAGGGGTTGCATGACCTTTATTAGAAAGTCGTGACATGGAGAGAGCAAATGGCAGACAAAGCAAAGTTGATACATTGTATCAAATGTATAGAAAAGCATACACAGAATATAAGAAAATATAATGTCAATCACCTCTGTAATAAGATTTGTTAGCAATCCAACATTTCACACCCTGGGTCACACCCTTACGGTCATGTTATGTCATGACCAACACAACATACTGTATCTCAAGTGAAAGCATGGGTGTAATTCATCACTTTTCGGATTACTTTAAAACCAGCACTATTTTGATGTGTTTTAAATTGCGACCAAATCATGGAGTTCTCATCACACATACAGTATATGACACACAGAGTATTCACTAACACAACATACTGTATCTCAACTGAAAGCATGGGCGTAATTTATGGTGGGTGGACAATAGGGTCATGTCCCTATCACTTTTCTGATTACTTAAAACATTCCCTTACTATTTTGATATTAATTGCATGTGTTTTAAATTGCAACCTGATCATGGCATGCATTTCGATTCCAAATTCACACCCGTTCTTCTTGGTTCAATTGCTCAGTTCTCATCACAAGGATACAAGGAAGTTTATTGTTTTTTATTAAAAACTCTCTATACACGATTTCAATGTCCTGATTAAGTTTCGATTTCTGGAGCTCACAAGCCAACGGGGAGTTGCTAGACTAGCCCTTTGCTGCCGCTAGGGGCGCGTCTAGATTTCTAGGCCAGGACTGACATTGAAAATAAGTGTGGCCTTTGGAGTGGGCGGGTTTAATGATTCCAGACAGTCGACAGATGTCGCTAGACCTGTAGTTTCCTCACATTTGCCCGAGTCAGAACCGAACGGGGTCAGGCTAGGTCTTCGTCTTGGAACGTAGCCTACTCTATCGTAGGTCACCTACTGTACACGCAGCCTTAACAATCTTTGGTCGAAGCAGAGCCCGTCTTCTCTGGTAGAAGTAAGGTAGCCCATGAACCTGACTAATGTAACGCCCGAAGACTAAAACTTGCTTTAGAAAATTCGACGTTATATTCACCATGCAGGCAGTCGAACATATTCTGTGAGTAGCTCTTTCATCACAGCACAAAATTTGAGTTTTGAGTTTGCAGGGCACATTTAAGCAAGTTAGCATAACTGAGGGGGGCATTGTTACGGGTTTATCAAAAGTGGGCTACACCTGCGTGGTTGCGCTCGCCAGTCTGAACAGCGTTGTTGCAGGTTAGCTTACGCATAGCTCGCATTACTGTCACACTCCCTCCGGGCCTGAACCAGACTAGCCCTTTGCTGAAAGCTGGGAAAGAAAAATTAGCAGAGCAGGAGGAAATGAAATGTAACGTTATGTTCGTTTTCCACCACTCTAGCCTAACGTCCCTAGTGAAAATCTCTGAGGGAGGCCTAGCTCGGCGACTACTCTCACAATAATGCTATAAAAAATAACTTTCTAACTATTAGGCCTACACAGCAACTAAAGAAAACAACAAGTAGCCTAGCCTACAAATTCTGTAATTGTTGCGTGGTGCGTGCGTATTCTGCTCAAACAAAAGATGTGCGCATATTTCTTTCTGCATTGTTGAAGTGTTTACAAACTTTACATAAAGAATGTAAATAGCCTACTGTCATGCAGTTAATGGGATACTGTGCAGAGTTGGGAAGTCATGGTAGGCCAATTTGGTGTGAATACACATGGGAAATGATATCTCGTTGAGTAGTGCGTACGGCCAGAGAATGTTTAATTTTCCCGTAGACGGGCTCTGGTACGGCCGTATACCTGCAGGCGCGCCTGCGTCTAGGCTTCTGCAAAAAATAGGATTTTATTAGGTTGAGGCAACAAGTGAGTTGTAGGATGACAATTTTCTTAAAGGCTACCCTGAATAGCAGAACAAATGGTTTATTTCACTGTCTATGGAGAAAAACGAGCGGAAAGCCATTGGACCCAGAAAGAGATTTATTACACCATTATTGCATCCTCACTTAATAACGGAATAGTATGTTGCATAATGAGTCTGACCAACAACTTAACCTCTGTTTTGCAATGACTTATTACCCAACCGAGGACTTACGAGCTGTTACATTTGTTAATTTCTGAAATAGTGATTTTGTATTCTGCAGGGAAACCCTTCAAAGTTTGGACCAACAACAACTACAGCTGTTGTCACTGTCTACAGTAGGGGTTGGACTTGTAACATGGTACCTGATATGTCACGGACAGAAGACGACCCAAGAGCGCAAGTTCAAATTCAGAGTCTTTTTATTGAAGGGTTCAGGGGGGAAGAGGAGTGAGAGAAACGTGAGGTCTTGGAGGTTCCGGTTCCAGGGGTGCTAGGAGTGCCAGGGGTTCTCGGGGCTCAGGGGAACCCACACACAACAGCAAGGTGAACAGCAGGCAGTAGTACAGACCAGGGCTAGGCACTAAACGTGGTGAGAGACAGAAGGCAGATTCGAGTTACCGGGGGGGCTGAAGATCGGAGAGTAATCGAGAAGATCCGGAAGGCAGGTCGGGATAACCGGGGCAGTAGAACAGGGAGGCAGTCAAGAAAGGATCCGAATCACAGGTAGGAGTCAGAGAGTAGACAGGCAGGCAGGTTACTGGTCCAGGTTTGAAGACGATCTGACAGGGCTTGGCTGAAAAACAGGGCTTTATATACTGGGAGAGGTTAGTGGAGAAATGCAGTGCAGCTGGCAGAGTAATTAGAGCTGAGCAGGGCGGAGCCAGGTGGAGCTCGTTAGGCAGAGTAGAGAGAGAGTGAGCAGAGTGGCAGAGAGTTGAATCAATTAAGGGTTGTTGCCAGGGAGAGAGAATGCTCATGACATGATATTCAAGAAAAAGGTTGCAAAGACCATCCCCTTGGGTCAGGGTTGGTGGGCGAGAGGTGAGAGATCACTCAGTGAAGATGAGACAATACATCCTTTCACAGTAGAGGCATCTGAGGATGAAATTCAGGTAAAAAAAGAAATGGAAAAATGTAAATCATATATAGAATATGAATAATACTCCAGTTGAATTGTACCCTTTATATGGTGACTTACAGGTGTTTTTGTTCTTAGGACCTTTATAGACGTATTGATCAAACAAGGTATACTGAGCCACTGGAAGATGGCCGCTTCCATTATGGCTTCAATTCTGTTTACCTCAGAAAGGTTGTGTCATACTGGAGGAATCAATTTGACTGGAACAAGCAGGTGAAGGTGCTGAACAAGTATCCACATTTCAAAACCAAAATAGAAGGTGAGTCTACAGGATCAGAGGCCCGTTGCACAAAAGTAGGATCAAGATATCGAGGATAAGTGACTGAGCTCAATGAATCCAAAACAAGAGCGTCCAGTCTTAATTGGTTGCACAAAGACCAAGCCAGGATGAGCAGACACGGATTTATCAAGCCAGGTGAAACCTATCCTGGATAAAGGCGTGCTCACGGATCCCTCAAATAGACCCTGCCACCGGTCACAGATTCACTGATTCACCATGGCAAGTAGAGCGGCTTCATTGCTTCTTCTACGGTGTAAAGTAGGTAGCGATAGCCTTTTCACAATAGCAACACCTCTCTTTAGGAGCATATTACAACTAGTGTTGCGACCACCACGCGCGAGTATAAATGGTTACGGCGCTCACGTGACGTTATATTGTCGCACGACAGGTCGGGAGTGGCGAGTATGTATAAGACATAATTAAAAAGAAAGGCAACACCGCCACAGTGATAAAGCAAAGCAATCTTCCCTGATGGCGACAGTGGTCGGCTGGTGAGGGACCAATATGTGTTAAATTAGTTAATATGCGTGCTTTAAAGTTAAGTTAAATATATCCTGCAGTGGTAGAGATGCATGCTGTGAATTTCAGTTAAATATGTCCTGCAGTGGCAGAGTTTTTTTTTTTTCTCTGGCCCTAATATTCCGTCATTTTATATATAGCCTTATAGTCTATGGGGAACTATAAATTATCTAATGATTGCAACATCATCTAAAAATCATCATTTATCCAAAATGATTGAAATTAATGATCACAAACGTTTAAATAATGACAGTGGGTCTAGTTATATGTGATAACAATGGGTAGTGGAATAACTATTGGTTTCCGTTTGTGGTGACTGCTGACTGAGATAAGGGATGAGATTACAGTAGATTCTGGAATGTAGCCTGGTCTGGAGCAGGCTAGCTCCACAGAATAAATCGCCATGGTGACTTATACCATAACATATCCTACTGCCCCTATCCCGCTTTTGTGCAACCGGATCACGGATAAATTGAGCCAGGATAACCAAGATATCCCAGCGTAATCCCTTATCCTAGTTTTGTGCAATGGGCCCCAGGTCTGAATACTCCATTTAATGATATCAACCAGTCCCAAAAGATATAAAAACGCTTGTACTAAAGGCCTGACTTTACTTTGATCTCAGGACTGGATATCCACTTCATTCGTGTGCGTCCACAGTATCGCGAAGGACAGAGGGTCTTGCCTCTCATGCTAGTCCATGGATGGCCAGGTTCTTTCTTTGAGTTCTACAAGATCCTTCCACTGCTCACAGAGACACAGGATGGCCTGGCATTTGAAGTCATCTGTCCCTCTATCCCAGGATACGGCTACTCAGAAGCCCCACATAAACAGGGTAAAGAAAATCATCACATAGTCCTATGTATAAGTATGTATTGTGTATTTAAGTATGTTCCCATAAAGTTCAAAGGTAGAACATTTAAAAAACGGCCTCAGGGCCAAAATTGATTTTGATATTTATTTTTTTCCAATTTCAGAAGTCAATCTGAAGTCACTTTCTTGGTCTTTTAGGCCTGTCAGTGCTCAGTGTTGCCAATTTAGTGACTTTGTTGCTAGATTTAGTGACTTTTGGCCATCCCTACTGACAGAAAACATTTTCTAGCAACTAGCGAGTTTCGCCTGTTTCGTTTATGAACGTCGCGTTCGCCCAGTGTTGACCCATGATTATAAAAGTAATGACTGGCCTATATGTAGTATCAGCCCATGTTATTGCACGGAAGTAGATGTTTTATAGATCTCAGCTCAGATTTGTTGTCAACAACGTCACTGGAAGGCAACCAGCTCCAGTAGCCTAACTTCTAGTGAGATTACATCAGAGACAGGTAGCTATGGCATGACAGGGAAACTAGGGATACACTTGCCAGCATCGAAGGAAGGAAAGTGGGCTACAGCTTCTTTCACAAGAAGAGCAAATAATTCAAATCGAGCATACAAGTTAGAAAAACCTATTTGTTTAGACTGTCGGCTGAGGGAAAAAAAGAGAGATCCTGTCACTCTGTCCGAGTGGACATTTATATATAGCCATTGTCTTTAGGTTAAATTGTGTGTATGTTAAAGTTATAATCAGACTGGTCTGATTTAACAGTCTGATTTAACAATGCAAAACAGAAGCAGCTCTGGCAATGGAAGTCAATAAATAATTTCCGGGTCATAGCAATCGGAAAAAATATCAAAATAATTTTGGCCCTGAGGCCGTATTTTAAATGTTTACTTTTGAGCTGACCATGAAATCAAAAGTCTGAAAAACAAAGCATTATTTGTTTGTTTGTATCACATTCATAAACAAATAATGAAATAACAAGTCGTTTGTTCATTTTTTGTTTTTGGATTCTCAATAGAATATCAAATGAACGATTCATACATGGACCATTTAGCTAAATATTATTTGTAAATATTTGATATTGTAAGCAGAACACATACTGCTTGAATTTTGCCCATCATGTGATGCTGTCACTTAGGCTATATTTGAATATGCCCTGATCTGTTTGATCTCCAGGATTTAACTCGATGGACGCTGCTCGAGTCTTTCTGAAGCTGATGGAGCGTTTGGGATTCACAGAGTTCTACCTTCAGGGGGGTGACTGGGGCTCTCTCATCACGACCAATATGGCCCAGATGAAGCCTGAGTAAGGATGTCCTTTCATTCAACTTTTAAGTAGTTTTAGTCCAAAAGTCTTTACTGCTGATTTAAAGGAGCTATGATTTGATTTGCGTTGAAAGCAGCCATACAGCACTCTTCCATCAACTTGCATGGTATATAATACAGCGCCACCTGTGGTACAAAGTGGTATTACAAGAGAGCCAGCCTGCTGCTAGCTGGTTTGCATGCTAACTTTAGTGGATCATATCTGGGCAACAGACAACACGTTACTTTAAAACGATTGTTGCATCACATTCTGTAGCTCGTAGGTGATTTCTGACAGTTTTCAACAAAACAATACACAAAACACCTTTTCAAAAAACAAAATAAAATAAACCTCACACAGTTTCACTCTGAATTATAGCACAAACTTTCTGCTCTTACTTGTAGATGCGTCAGAGGCCTCCACTTGAACATGCTTGCTGTGACACGGGGAGGTCTTGGTATGCTGCTGTCTCTGATCATTGGACCATACCTGCCTTTCCTGGTTGGCTTCACACGTGAAGATGTCCGTCGGCTCTTCCCATACTTTGAAAAGAATGTGTATGAAATACTGAAGGAGACGGGGTATCTGCACATTCAGGCCACCAAGCCAGACACAGCAGGTAGACTTTGACTTTCAGCAGGTGGCTGCTCTTGTTTTAAAAATACAAGACTTCATGACTAATGATTGTGTTGTTACCCCTTTTATGTGTTCTGTTTGCATTGTCCTAGTTTCACTACTATGACAATGGTTGAATGCATAATTGAGCTACAATGATACCGCCATGTTAAATATGAATGCAGTGGTGTATAGTGGACCACTAGCAGCAGCTGTAGCAGAAACTCTGATTCCATCTTCCATTACAGGCTGTGGAGTGAACGACTCCCCAGTTGGGCTGGCTGCCTACATTCTGGAGAAATTCTCCTCTTGGACTGATAAGCAGAACAGAGATCTAGAAGATGGGGGCTTGGAGAGGTGAGCTGCTAGTTATGTCACAGAGAGTTTTTTTAAGAAAATCACAATGTTTTTTCCTCTACATTTATTTTAGAACTCTTTAATGATCTATATGCACATAGCTCTTCTTCAAAAGACGTTTTTCTTATCTGATACAGGAATTATTCCCTGGATGACCTTCTCACCAATGTTATGATCTACTGGACCACTGGAACCATTGTCTCCTCAATGCGTTTCTATAAAGAGAACCTGAAATCTAATCCAGAAAAGAGAATAGATTCCAGGTCAGTGTGATATAAAGAATTATGCCATATGCCGAATTATTATGCCGAATTTTTCTATTTTCTATACAAATCCATTGAAGTTCAGCGTTCACAGCGCTCCTTGCCCTCGGTGGAAAAAAGTCCTCACCGCTGACCGTTTTTTACCACGGCACTCAGAGCGGTGAAAGTGGAAATCTGTTCAACTCTTACAACAGCGCTGGGCTCGTCAATGTCACTTCTCTCTCGACCACCAATCAAAACATTGTAACATAGCAACAAAAAACACTCCACTGACGCGCTCTGAAAATGAGGTTGAGGGCGCTGTCAGCGCAAAAAAAAACAGTTGATGGACACAGGCCCTTATTGTTCAACTCTATACAGTAGTAAAACATGTCGCAGAGTGTTGATTTGTTGCATACATTGTGAATTGTTTTTCTTAAAAAAAAAAAAAAAGAAAAGATGATGAACAGAAGACCAACTCTGAGCTGTCCACCTTTCCAGTGACCATCTACCTGCTTATTGGTAAACGTAGACTTTTTGCCTGCAGGACTGGCATTTATGTGCCGATGGGATTTGCGGCTTTCCCCCAAGAGCTGCTTCACTGCCCCCAGGCCTGGGCCCGCTGGAGGTACAAGGACATCCGCTCCTACACCTACATGTCCAGCGGGGGGCACTTTGCTGCCTTTGAGGAGCCCAAGCTGCTGGCAGACGACTTTGTGCAGTTTGTGAAAAAGGTGGAATGCAAAAAATTGTGAATTGCATATTAACTTGTAGTTGTCTGAAAAAGCGTATTAGGTTTGTTTGTAAAATTGAAAAAAAGAGAAATACTACGGCGATGATAAAATTACTTATGATAACCAAAATTCACAGTAAGGAAGAGTTATATACTGACTGCACTTTTATATAAAAAATAACTTTGTTAAACCATTTTATTGTAAAATAAATACTACAGTGACAGTAAAATAATTTACTTTTTTACGATAATTAGTGCTGTCATTAAATTGCTGGCTTTTAGTTGAAAATTCTCAAAAAAAATCATCAAAATTCACAAAAAGATGAATATGCTGATTGCACTTTTATAAAAAGTAACTGTGTTAAAAAAGATGTTGTGTTTGAAAGTCATATACTATAATGGAGCTCCATATAACTAATTTGTTTAAGGGCCATTCACACCAAGTATGATAATAATATGAATGACCGCGTCCACGCATAAACTATAACTATAACGACATGAAGAATGATATTTTTAGGGATCACTTTCAGAGTGATTTTGAGAATGATAAAAAGGTGACATTCATCAACACAATGAGAGATTTTTCTTATTTTCTTATCATTGGTCAGTGTGGACGCTTTTATCATTATAGTTATCTTCATAGTTATCGTTCCTGGTGTGAACGGCCCTTAAGTCTGGGCAGCAACTTGATATGACTGGCATTAGACATTTTGGTAATTTATTATCTACAAATATAGACAATAATAGACATTCAAATACTCTTAAATAACTATCAAGTGAAAGAGGTGATGAATATTGAAAGCGTTTTGTTGTAACCGAGATCACAAGAGGTGATTAATTAGAAATGAATGCCTTGTCAGAGAACTGTAATACATCTGGCCAGATGTAGACCAGATACATTTAGTATGCAAACAGTTTGATCATCAGTGTGTACCAGAGGCTTTACACAGTACTTGTGGAAGGGCTTTGTTTGAAAAATGCCTGCCTGTAAATTGTTGTTTTTTAGAAAATTAAAACCTTTGCATTCATAAATGTTCAATTCTCAGTAGGTTGGTTTACATGGACAGTTTATTTCAGTTCAGTTAGTTTCATTCAGATTAAACTATTCCAATTGAAAAATGTGTGCCGTCTGTTTACATGGGTATGTTCTATTCCGATCAGGTGCTTACAGGCACTCTAGAATCTTAGATCGGAATAGCCATTGTTGCTTTACTTTACCTGATTGACTGCTCAGTCGGAATGAGAACAGAGTAGTTTTATTCCGATCAAGGTGTTTATTTGTGTCATTTTTATTCAGATTGAGCCATTTTTCAGATTCTAATCAAAATAAAAGTGTCGATGTAAACCCACCTTGTATTGTTAATGTTATGAAGGGTTTATGTGTTTTTGTAGAGTGCACATAACTCATAACAAAACTCCTGAAGCCTAAAGGTGAAGAAAAATGTCCTTTGATGTATTAATGTCACCACTTTCAAAACAACACTGTTCAAAACTGAAACACACAGAAAAGTGTGTTGTCTCAGCTGAGACAAAAAGGACCAAATGTATAGTTTTTAGTTATGCAATCTGCCTCAGATATAGGAACAATTCATGG
Organism: Alosa sapidissima; assembly: GCF_018492685.1. Lineage (NCBI taxonomy): Eukaryota > Metazoa > Chordata > Actinopteri > Clupeiformes > Clupeidae > Alosa > Alosa sapidissima. Next base: position 26,902,929 of record NC_055972.1, on the reverse strand, counting down.
AGTCACAACATAATCACATCACTCCACGCACACCTTAAGGCCGATGGTGTAGAAAATCTTTATTTTGAGAGAAAGGTTGGTTAGAATTGTCAACAGTTGGTTAAGGTTCAACAATTTATATTAGTGGTATGTGTGTACAGCAGTATACTGTAGGTATGTAAGCATTTCACTGCTCATTATACTTGTATGCATAGGCTATGTGACAAATAAAACTTGAACTTGGACTTGGTAGTATAAAAAATAGACAGTCAGTAGGTAAGTTAAAATAAATGTAAACTAAATTTCATTAAAATACTGAATGAGTATGACTACATGCGGCAATCCAAAACCTTTCTGGACAATGAAGCTTCTTCAAGAAAATCTAATGTTTGCAGGCATACTTCATAAGCTTGGGTGGGCCCAGCCATGGTTGACTCCAGACCTCAAAATAGCATGTGTTTGGCTGAAAGAGAAACATGAAAGTGTTTGTAAATTGAACGTAACATTTTACATTTACAACTAATGCTGCCTTCACATGCTTTTAAGCAATAATTTCAAGGGGGAATTCAGACATCAGTTTGATAGCCGAGTTGGGATGACCATGTCACTTTGTGGTCCATTTGTAATTTTTCTTTGGACTTTTGGACTGATAACCAATGTTACAGTTTGTCACTTGCAAGCTGCATATACATCTCTCACATAGCACCCAGCACCATATGTTTGAGCTTATAAATGTTTTTATGAATCAAAACATTCATATGTTTTACATTATTCATATTTACTCACTTATATATACTATATATATTACTCACTTGATCCTTGTTTTTTACTCTTCATTGTTACACTGGAAACGGTTATCAGCAGAAATATTTTGAACTAACATACACATATTCTTTGTAGTATCCCATGGTTGTGCAACTTAAAAGTCGGAATAACTACTTCACAACTCTGGATACTAGGCCATAATCACACAGGTCAAACAATACCAAGTCGTAAAAAACAAGTAGTCATGAGACCAGCATTTCAAATAACTTCCGGTGTACACTAAAATGGTCAGCATACCTTTTTGAGCTCTGAGTTGTCCTTGGCACACATCTCCTGTGGGGATGACTTGTAGCCAGATATAACCATTTCCACTTCAAACCTGTACATGGTCCCTGAAACAACCTGTAGGAACAAGCACATAATACTACACATTGGATTTCAGGCTCATTGAAAGCGTAGACATGCATGTGTAGAAAATGATACATGTCAATATGGAGGAAAAGGAAAGAGAAATGACTGCAGACAAACCTGACTCGTAGCCTTGATCACTTTCGCCACTTTGTAGATGTACATATCATTGCTCTGCTTGTTGAATTCACCGACTGCGAAATTCAAAGCGTCTTTCACCGCAGGAATATTAACATCTGTATCGGTCATTTCTCCGGGCATTGGAGAAGTGCTGACCCTGGCAAAAGCCAGGGTGACCAGTAGGGTTGCAGTTGTCCAGAACATGGCCTCTGCTTCTGTTCAAGGGAGCGGAGAGTGATTCTCTTGAAAGGTCTGAGGCAGTTAATTTCTTATCGCCTCTATATATACTGCATGGTGACATTGATGATTAAAAGGGAGGACTGTAGTGTTTGAACAATGGATAAACAGTAGATAAAACTATAGGGCTAACAGGAAAGTTTCAGGTGGAGCTGACATCACTAGAAAATGAGGTCACTGGCAACAGCATGTTCCAATAACACTACTCAAAGTTCTCTAGGGTGAGGCTCTATCTTATACATATTAGTCACATCGTGGTAATACAAATCACATGAGTACAATGTTCTTTTCCAAAACTCCTCATACATGCAGAAATACATGAATACATGGACACTTCTTGGACATAGAATGTGATCCATTCTCCATATGGAAGTCATGTGGCTACTCCAAGTAAGTAAGATAATTGGTTAATACAATACATATACATCCTTCAGCATTTTCTTGCCATAGTATGCTCCCTGTCAAGATATTCCTAATATTACGACCTCAGGCAGAATACCTTTAACTCGTGACAAAAGGGGTTGCATGACCTTTATTAGAAAGTCGTGACATGGAGAGAGCAAATGGCAGACAAAGCAAAGTTGATACATTGTATCAAATGTATAGAAAAGCATACACAGAATATAAGAAAATATAATGTCAATCACCTCTGTAATAAGATTTGTTAGCAATCCAACATTTCACACCCTGGGTCACACCCTTACGGTCATGTTATGTCATGACCAACACAACATACTGTATCTCAAGTGAAAGCATGGGTGTAATTCATCACTTTTCGGATTACTTTAAAACTAGCACTATTTTGATGTGTTTTAAATTGCGACCAAATCATGGAGTTCTCATCACACATACAGTATATGACACACAGAGTATTCACTAACACAACATACTGTATCTCAACTGAAAGCATGGGCGTAATTTATGGTGGGTGGACAATAGGGTCATGTCCCTATCACTTTTCTGATTACTTAAAACATTCCCTTACTATTTTGATATTAATTGCATGTGTTTTAAATTGCAACCTGATCATGGCATGCATTTCGATTCCAAATTCACACCCGTTCTTCTTGGTTCAATTGCTCAGTTCTCATCACAAGGATACAAGGAAGTTTATTGTTTTTTATTAAAAAGTGCAGTAGAAGAGGGGTTTAGTAGATTTAGTAGAGAGCATGCTCGGGTTCTCAAAGAAAGATTCTACTCTCGGATCCCTAACCTTTCATTTCTCCTGACGTCATAAATTCCCTGTCAAAATGAAAGTCTCCCATGAATCTTCCCCCCTCTAGTTCACACATCACCCCTAAAAGAATTCGTACCCTACCCAAGCCGTCATGTTTCAGGCGGTTCTATTAGTTTGCCATGGCTCGCATGTATCCACTTTTCTCTCACCCTGGACCTTCACTGCCGACTATGTTATGGCAATCCACATCGGGGAATGATGTCTTTCACGAGGACTTTGGCAGTGTGTAGTGCAATTCCAGATCGTGCAGGGAATGCCTCAATCCACCTGGAGAACTTCTCATCTCGGTAGCCTTTGCACTTGGGAAGAGTGATGTAATCTATCTGGAGAACTCTGAATGGTCCTGGTGGAGCTGGTGTCTTCAGCATTGGCAACTTAACCTTCTTGTCGTGATTGTTTTGCCGACAGGTGACACACCACTTGACGATGTCTGTGGCCGTTGCTGTGAACTTCGGTGACCACCAGACCGGTATGAATCTGTTCCTCATCTTCTCCACTCCCACGTGTCCAAGCGAATGAATTTGCGCCGTCAGATATGGTAGAAGACTTTCTGGAGCCACAGTTCGTGTTCCAAACCTCCACAAGTTGTCATCATGGAGCTTCGCCGCATTTTCAATCCAAGTCCATTTTTCTTCTCGGCTCGAGCTGTTCTGCATGTCTATGATGTTGGCCAAACTTTCCCGTTTTCCCTCTTCAGATGTTTCCTTGACCTTCTTTGTCACTCTCATCATGCATTTCTCGTTGTCATTTTCAAAAATGTTCCTGTTACCATTAGATCCGTCCGTGTTTCCATTTCCGTGTCCATTCTCGTTAGTCGTTTCATTATCTCCTCCCTCTCTTTTTCTTGCGGCTGTTCTTGACACCGCATCCGCCATGGCATTGCCTCTTGCTTCAATGGTGTCTTGCCTTGTATGTGCCTTTACTTTGATCACTGCCAGTTCCTTTGGCAGCTGCATTGCATCCAACAATTCTGCCACAATCTGTCCATTCTTGATGGGACATTGTTTCACACATGGAGGTGGTTTTCCAGTCAGTCTGACAGGTTCCATTTCCAACAGTCCACAGTCATTCCTTCCCTTAGCCCATGCAGGATGTTCCAGGAGATCCTCTCTTTTTAGCCTTCTCAGGTTCCACAAGACTTCTCCATCTCCTTCTCCAATGGCTATGGTGACTGGGGCTGTCTGCTTCAGACTGAATTTTTCTCCAGTTGGTCCACCAGCTGTATTGATGATGCCTGACAGAGGTATTTCGTGTTTCTTCAATAGGTTGGATGAAAAGACTTTAAGTTCAGCACCAGTATCAATCATGAACTCAATTTCGATGTGTTCTTCAAGCAAGGCAGTAGCATAGATGGTGTTGTCAGTTCCTTCTGGTTGGTAAAGCACAGACACACCGTCGGTGGTGGCTACTGTGCGCACAGGGCATATGAGTGCCTCGTCAGCTGACTCATCCCAGGCATCCCAGTCCTCCATCGCTGGCCTGGTTTTCTTTGTCTTTGGCCTTGTTACCGGAGCAGTCGCTCCCTGGGCAGCATTGGATGTAGATGCCCCATCATTCACTGGTGCAGGTGGGGGTGAGGGGGGTGGGGGTGGGTGAGGTAAAGAGTTGACAGGTGGGGGTGGGGGTGGTGGTGGGGTAGGGAAAGAGTTGACAGGTGGGTGAGGTGGGTAAGGGCTTGTAGCCAGTGGCATTGGTAACAACAATGGGGGAGGAGGAGGTACTGAAGCTATGGCTAGTGGCTGTGGATAGCCATACTGGAGTGGAGCAGTTTGATGATGGTTGGTTGCAGACGTTGTTCCTTGTCTTTGTGGATTGTAGAAAGCAGTGGCTGCTGATGGGGCCAGAATGATTTGTTTCGTGTCACCTGCTGGCTGTTGGTCAGGTGGGGTGCTGTTTCTTGGCCCATGTGGGGTCCCCATAACAGCAGCATTCTGTCCAATGAAGCTGTCTTTATCAATGTCCACTGCACTTCTAGATGTCTCCACCATGGCATATGGCGCTGTTGAGTCCAAGTCAGGCAGAGTCGGATTGAGGCGGGTGCTTGGTTGCCTGTTGCGACCATGGTTGCGACCCCCGCCCCCACTAGGTGCCGGTGTGTATGGGAGGAGTTGGCTCCTCCCCGTTGAGTGGGCCTCTGAGACTACTCCTCTTCGCCTCATTCCACTCTGTTCTGGCAACACATCCGCTTCCATCAGTTGTTCCTCCAAATCACGTCTCTCAGTCTCATGTCTGCAAATCCTGTCTCGGATCTCTAATTCCAACTTTTTTTCCTCAAATTTGCCCAATTGTAATTTCACTGCCATCCAATCTGACACATAGTCTTGTATCTCAGCTAAGGCCTGTAACTTAGTTTTCCTACCAAGAACCATATCTGGATTGTGCTAATATTAAATATTAAATTGTACTATGTGTTTTGTGCAGTGACGTGATCCTTTTAAATATATTTTTTTATATTTTCCCGTGATGTGGTAGTGATATAGTGACAACTTTGCACTTTGAAAATTTGGTTAGTAATTTGTTCGCCTCTCAATTGTTCACAAGTTGTCTATCTCTTATTTTATTTTTATTTTTTTCCACACTCACACTCACACACACACGCTCCCGCCAGGGAAAAGGAAACACTCTCTCTCTATCTCTCTCGCTCCGTAACCTGACACTTGGTAAGTTATTTTACTCACAGCATGATGCCACAACAATACATTTCACCAGTGTCAGTTCCACTTAACTCAGACTGTTTCTTTTCTCCCAAAACGGCTGGACAATGATACAAATTAATGTCTCACTCACACTTTTAACGATCTTTCGTTAAATTCCCAGTTGACCAAGTCAACAAAAAAACATAGGTGGAAACCCTATCCCACTTTTCAAATACTGCACAACCAAAACACCCCACTCTGGTGATTTCGTCTCCTTTCCGTATCACTGTAGCACTAAGTTTAGTCCTAGGCCATTAAACTAAACAAAGACCGTTGAGAAACAACCACACAGTTCACTCAGCAAAATAATGACTGTAGCAACTCCTATTTTCTCATTGGCACACGCACAGCATTCATTTCATAAAACTTACACAGCTTAACATGTAATGGCAGTACAGAAAAAGAAAAGATTTAATCCCCCAAGCTTGTCCGTAGTTAATCGATTACTTCTTTTAATTCGTTCACGAATCTATCCAATTACCCAAAATATGTGTACACTTTGACCTTTTACTTTTTTCCATCTAGACATCTAGAGCTCATCAATCATTGATATAGGTAGGCTACGTTACTTGTCAAAACACTTAATGACACAAACTTCAATACTCTCATTAATGTGCAGCTTTTAATTTCTAATTTATCTAATAAATTAGCTTTACTTTGGTTCTTTTTCCCGCATAAAGGAGTAAAGATTTTTTGCTTTCACCTGGTCAGAATGTCTTCACTGCATGCAGGGTGCGCAGTGCAGCAGTGTTTCCCCTCTTGGCAGGCTTCCAGCTGGGATTCAGTCACGTCAATCAGGGTGCCAAGATGGACTCTTCTTACAGATGTTCAAAATCCAAAATCTGCCCCCGAAGTCTCTTTGAACCCGTTGGATGTTCTCGTCTTGCCTCTCCTCTTGCGGTCGGGTCACGATAACCAAATGTGTATCGTCTTTCTTCTCCTTTTGCGAGAAGGGTCACGGCACCAAATGTTGGATTCTCTGGTTGTTGCGTTGTGTTTTAGTTCTAATGTCTGTATTGAAGATGGTCAATAAAGCTTGACGGCGGGATCAGGATCGGCGATTAGATGATGATTTATTGTAGATGGTACAACAATGAATAACAGAACACAGGCTAAGTCTCAAACAGTAAAACTGTGCAGAGTCTAACAGTTGTGGTTGTTATTAGAAGCGGCTGCTGAGCCTTCCGACAGAAGATGTTCCTCGGGTCACTTCCTCGATCCATCTCCGTGTCAAAACCTAAGACAAAGCCTGTTATACTAAAACATACAAACATCAATCATGCCAACGTGGCAGGTGCCAACCAGTGTACACAACCCGGCCCTGGCCAGATACTAGCCCGAATAGGCAGACATGCTGTCTCCCTCGGCTCATGTTATCACTGATGTTCCTCGGATGTTCCTAAACATCGGCCTGTATGACCTTCCTGCTGGTACACAGGCCTAAGGCACAGTTATGTACAATAATATGGACTTCTCCCTGTTGTATACTACACACAGATGTAACATATGAACACATCAGAATACAGTAAGAATACCCCAGAATTCTACAAGTGGCAAGGGCTGCATAAGAAAGGTGGGGAGGATTGGGGGCGGGGGGCACCAACAAGGAGCACCCAAGAGCAACAGGGGCAAGGAAAAACTCCCATACTAAGTGTTGTGTATAAAAAGGACACTGGAGGAGAGGTTTATGCACGCAACTCACTTTACTTTCAACAAACTGAAACTGACAATTTCAGACAAAAACAGCTGCATACTCAACATGCAGCAAGGCGTTACCAAGCGAACACAGATACATGTAAGTGCGTCCTGAACGGACATAACACTAAGGAAGAATCCTTGGGCAGATCCACGGCTCAAGGGGCTAACCCAACTGCCAGGGGTCTTGGTGTGTGTGTTGGGGGGATGACAAGGGAGATGGGATAGTGTGCTGTGTATGTGGGCAGCAAGCAGTGTGCTGTATGTATGTGAGGTGATGACAGTGATGATGTAAGTGTGTGTGTTGGGGATGGGGGTGGGGGGGACAGAAAAGCTAGGCAATCAAGGACATGGGTAGATAGATGGAGGAGAAATCAAAAATAATAAATAAAAAGTTCTACGGAGATGTGCAAAAGTTGGAGAAAGTCAGATGTGTGTGTGTGTTTTGACGTGTGATGAAATAAGAAAATAAATAAAAGGTCAGTAGCATAGGAAGAGGGATGTAATCTTTCACATGCAGCTGCTTGGATACCTGGGGTCAGGAAATCAATTGAGGTGTAAGCAACAGGAACTGTCATATAGGAATGAGGGTAGGCCACTGAGAACCATCTCAGGCCAAGGGTCAGAAAAACATAGGCCTATCACACCGAACATTATGTTTGCATCAGAAGCCTTGTTCGTTTATATCAAAATCCTAGGAAGTCGGGGGTGCTGTGGCGTACCATGAACGGGTCTGAGCACCCACGGGGACACAGGTTCGAGTCCGACCTGCGGTCATGTCCTGATCCCAACCTATCTCTCTCTCTCCCACTCACTTCCTGTATGTCTTCACAAAACAAATGTAAACGGGATCTTAAACAGTATGTCTTGCTACAGTTTGAGATGCTTGTGTTCAGACATACACAGCTGAATTTGGAACAGTTCCTCATGTTTTGTTACTGCTCTTTACTGGAATCAAAAATGACTGCTGCACCAGCCACGAGAAACATCACTTTATTTCAATATACAAACATTCGATACAGTGATTCCACTTAGATATTCACACACAATCACAGCGGAAGGTGTAACTAGAAAACGCAATTCCAGGGAATTACCAGTGCATGAAAATGCAAAACATATGGTGTGAAATATATTGTTAAAACAGATGATGTGCTAATTGGCAACCAACATGATGAGGTTTAGTATAGTTGAAATGACTGAACTAGGTAGATGAGGTTTAATATAGTTGGAATGACTGGACAGTTAAATAGGTGGATAGTTTAAAAGGTTAAATTATTTGCTAGGTAGACGAGGTTTAATATAGTTGGAATGACTGGACAGTTAAATAGGTGGATAGTTTAACTGGTTAAATTATTTGCTAGGTAGATGAGATTTAATATAGTTGGAATGACTGAACAGTTAAATAGGTGGATAGTGTAAAAGGTTAAATTATTTGCTAGGTAGATGAGGTTTAATATAGTTGGAATGACTGAACTAGGTAGATAATGTTTAATATAGTTGGAATGACTGAACAGTTAAATAGGTGGATAGTTTAAAAGGTTAAATTATTTGCTAGGTAGATCAACTTCCAGCTGCTCAACTAGGACCCATCAAAGGGCCAGTTAAACTGATTGCACCTGTATCAACTGCTTTTTGCTCAACTAGGCCAACTCTCTCTGTGTCTCTCCATTCTACAAGGATATAAGGCACATTCCATCCAACTTTCTATCCATTCGTCCTCTTCAAACCATTCAATAATCCACCTATTAAACTATCCACCAACATCCATTAAACAATCTGCCTATCAACATCCATTCAACTTTCTGTCTATCAACATCCATTAGACTATCTAAATTCAACTTTTAAACGATATACTCCATAGACTGTATATATATACAGTCTATGATATACTCTGTCTCAGGCTTTAAGCATACAATCTGACTCTCTTAAGACTACAGATTCTGTTCCTATTTCCTCTGCCCACAACTGTTTCAAAATAAATGTCCTCACTACAATAATTCACTATTAAATAATTTAACTATTTAAACTACTCAACTATTTAACTGTTCAGACATTTCAACTGTCAGTTGTTATCAACTATGACTCCTGCCAACTGTTTCCAAATAAAAGTTTGTTTTGCATTTTATGTTAATATACATTCTAGTTTAAACTATATACTCAGGCTTTAAGCATACAATATGGCTCTATTAAGACTGCCGTTAAGCAATTAGAATCCTAGGCTAGGTGGCCAGGCTATATTAAACCTCATCTACCTAGTTCAGTCATTCCAACTATTAAACCTCATCTACCTAGCAAATAATTTAACCTTTTAAACTATCCACCTATTTAACTGTTCAGTCATTCCAACTATATTAAACCTCATCTACCTAGCAACCAATATAGTTTGTTTTTACTCTGTATGATATTTTACATCATATTTTTCGCATTTTCATGTATTTCCTTCAGGAAATGCTTTTCTAGTTATTATTATTATTATTATTATTATTATTATTATTATTATGACCGCCGCGCAGCGAAGCGGCGGTCATATAGGTTTAGTCAGATTTTTTTTTTTTTTTTCTTTTTCTTTTTCGCATGCCCAAATTTCCGTTAATGATTCCCGGGACACTGAAAGACCGGGGTACACGAAACTTGGTGGACATGTAACCCCACATGGATAGCATGGAACCATCGTTTTTCGTTTTGATCTGTAGCCCCCCCGCTGAATTGGACCCCCCGAAAGGAGGGTAGGGCAGACACTGTTTTCTGTGAATATCTCGAAAACCGTAGGGTTTAGGAGGACCTTTTTTTTTTTGTATGTTGATCTCAAGGGGCCATGTCAACCCATTCCATAACCACTCATTTCATGTATAGCGCCACCTAGTTAAACACAAAAAAGTAAAAATGAGGTGGTGTAATTGAAGGTATCTGTGACCTAACATAGTCAAAACTGCACGAAATTGGAAGTGTAGGATCATTATGACACCCTCTGTATGCACGCCAAGTTTTGTGGAATTCCGTTCATGGGGGGCCACACAATAAATTAATTTATGTTACTATACACCAACTGGCCTGTAGGTGGCCGGAAGGAAGTTAAAAGTGGGTTGGAAAAAACAATGGACGCTTCATACAAGGACTGTAATTTACCGCAGCGAACATCTAATAAGGATAGGACGATGTTCACATGAAGTGTAATTCCCATTTCTTCTTGAAGCCGAAATAAATCTTAGGATGTTTATCGGACATGCTTGGTTTTTACTGCAGGTACGTTAATCTTGTAATATCAATAAGGACCTAGGTAATGTTACCGTTAGCGTTGGTTGAGTGATGGAGGCATTTGATTTATTGCATTTGTAGAAAACTATAAATGCGGTTATACCAAGCAAATGTATAGCAGCACTGTTTGTATCTTTCGACTGTCATTTATTGCACGTGCTACAAAATAATTCTGTGCAATGGAAGATTTACCAACGTTACACCGGTCTGATACAGTTTTGCCTATACATGCGTGAGACTGAGACGCCTGTTTATTTTGTTTTAAGTGCGTGCAGGGTGTGAGAGGGGAATCGATGTGCTTTGATTCCAGCTTGGTAGTTGTAGTCTGTGAAATTAAAAAGCACGTGTGTGTGAAGTATCCAAACAATGACACCTTCATTTCATTATGGCTGCTTTAGCAAAACACCTTAAGCTACTGTGTAGTGGGTCCCATTTAGAAGTGGCTACTTCATTCGCGCTTTCCTTGACTCATGGAACTGCGTGAATGTTATTACAACTTTTCGCCACGATATGGCAGTTTAAGTCCGCTTGATACTGTAAGTCGTAAGCCATTGGTTTCCAAAGGAGATTTTATTTGTGTCGCCAGCATAGCCTATTGACAATTTATGTTGTAAATAGGCCTACCTTATAATCCTACCTGTAGCTTAGGGAAGCTAACAGCTTTCTATTAGGATCTAGTTTGTTAGTTACCGTTTTGTCATAACTCCCTGATGCATTTTTGCATTTAGAATAGCCAGAGCGTGTATATCTCAATCGGAAAATTAAACAATATCGGGTGCCTATGGACTAGGCTGGGTGAACCCAGCCTGATCTGCCCGCTATTTATTTTTTGATTTCTTAAAAGATTGAGCTTGGTCTGATGAAAGCCAGACTAGCCATGGACCTCAGTTAAACAATGCAAGGGAACATGAATCAGCCTATATTTGCACTAACAATAACGGACAAAAGCTCTTCAACTTTGGCCCGTTAAAATGTGTATGAACAGTCTAGCGACGCATTTCATCAAGGCCCATTTGGACATGTCAGTTATTTGCACCACTGGTTAGATGTAAAACAGCATTTCGTTTCAGACTAGGCTACTGTTACTTAATTTGTGCATTAACAATAACGTTTCAGACTACTGTTACTTAATTTGTGCATTGACAATAAAGTATTACATGAACTAAAGATGACTAAAATCTTATGTAGAAGAAGAAACATTCACAAAAAATCCATCCATCCAAAAATGACCTTTGTTTTTGATAGCTGTTGAAAACGGCATGGAACTGACAGAGATGTTTTTGTTTAAAAATACATAAAAAATAAATAAATAAATAAATAAATAACATTATGCTGATACCTTTTGCTTTTCCCAAATACAATGTAGCCTACAGGTGTAAGTGACCTTTCATCAATCCAGTTGCAATGGATGAACTGTGATGAACTGCCCTACTTGTGATTGTTTAGAGATTTTAAAGGTTTTATAACAATTCTACATCTTCTTTGGCTATTCTACAATCTATTCACCTTTTCAGCACCAGTAGGGTACTTTCTGTGCAGCCGCACACACACACTCAGGCATGCCAAACAAGCATACACAAAAGTTTCAAGAGTGGGGGATGGAGTAAAATATGGAGACAAATTGAAGTGTGATTTATTTTCGCGGAACGGATGTACAGGACTGAGCGGCGGTCATATTTTGTACCGCTATGCGGTACATCTAGTTATTATTACATTGAAAATGAGTGAAAGTGAAAATGGCCTTTGGAGTGGGCGGGTTTAGCCTACTTTCCTCACATTTGACCGAGTCCAAACGGGATCTCCAAGCTAGATCTTCGTCTTGGAACGTAGCCTCGATGTGATATCCACCATGCAGGCAGTCGACAATTTTCTGTGAGTAGCTTTTTCATCACAACACAAAATATTTACAGTTTGCAATGCACATTTCAGGAAGTTAGCCTAACTGTTTTAAGGGAGCATTGTTACGGGTTCGTCAAAAGTTAGTGGGCTACACACGCATAGCTCGCATTGCTATCCCGGACGATTGTGGGCAGTAGCCTAATCGAGTTAAGAAAAAGGAGAACGGGAATTGAAATGTAGCCTAATGTTATAGTCGCGACGGTCTGTCATTTTTAAAAAGTGAACCCCCAGAAAAAAAGTTTTGGAAACACTGTTATAGGCTATGTTTATTTCCCACCACTCTAGCCTACAGCGTCCCTCGCATTAGGGGTTTGCACGGCGTGTCATCAGATCTGGACATCGCATTTTGGAGATGCTCGCCTCATTAGAAAGCATTAGGCACTGAAGTAAATCCCTATAAATCGTCAAGGAAAATGGTTAATTATTGCCGTGTTTTAGGTTGTACCAATAGGTCAGACTGAGAAACATCTGGTGTAGGTATCGACTTCCAAACGTTATTAAAAACCCAGGGAGAAGGGACACGCTACAATCACGTAAGATATCCAAAGTGCAGGGGGCTTGGTAGTAAATTTTGCCAGTGTGAACCAGAGTTCATGCTTTGTTTTATCGCTGGATTTTAAGATAGCCTATTATGGCAACTGATTGCATTCCAAGCTACAGTCAACTCTAGCAGGCATTGAATGTAAGCAAGGAAACCTTCGTTTCCAAACTCCAAACACTCTCTCCACAAGACCTCTTGCTTCAATGTGGCTGGCATTGTATCGTCTCTCCGCTGGTGTTTGAGGGTTTAAAAGAGGCGTCATCAAGTAGGTGCGACAGGGATATCCGTTGTCACCTACTAGGTGGCCTTGGTGGATCCTGGCCACCGGGCTACAATGTTGGTGAGAAGGGCCTTCTCATCACACACAACCTGAACATTAATAGAGAAGTAGCCCTTTCTGTTGCGAAAAAGCTCACCATTTTCTCCACCAGGGTTTTTAATGGGGATATGAGTGCAGTCGATAGCTCTCAACACTCCAGGAAAACCAGCTCTTCTATGAAAACCAGCTGATATTTCTCCTGTTGGGGCAAATCTGACATACTGGTCTTTTAAAGCTGCAATGGCTTCTGATACCCTTTCAACAATCCTACTCACGGTTGATTTATGCACTCCAAAAAGGTCCCCATCCACCATCTGGAAGCAACCGGTAGCATAAAACCGCAGGCCTATCAGTAGTTGGAGCAAAGGTGGTATAGCTGCATTCCGGTCACTGCCATGTTTAATTGTGTACATGATTTTTTCATTTAACCTTAGGACAGATTCCTTGTTGAAACGGTACCTCTTTGAAAATTCCTCATCATCATAAAACTCCATTGGGTTGAGACAGTCTCTAATTTTCCTTCGTGGGACTCGATTTTCTTCAAACCATCTGACATATGCAGCCATTTCAGAAATGTAAACCACCTCAGCAGTAGGTTTAAAATTAATCCCTAACTGAAATTTAAATCTGAGTTTAAAGCAGTTGAGCAACAGGGATACAATTAATCCAGGTTTATATGAATTTCTAAGCCAAGATTAAAAGGATGGTTTAAATGTAATCTTGATTACTTTTAAACTAGATTTAAAGTTTGGTGCAACTGGATTAATGGATAAACCTTGATTTAATCCAGGTTAAGGCTTAATCCTTGTTGGTGCAACCCAATATAATATATTAATAATATATCATTTTTATATAATTATAAAAAATAATAAATTTGTGAATTTATAGATTGACATAATGTGCCGTTTCTGCGATTGCTGCTTTTGATCAGTTAGATTTATTTGCAATCTCCTGTGGTGGGCTGGACATAGCATTGAAATGCCCGCCCAGATTCCCCTTTCCGCCTTGACCCATTCACACTGGTGGCGGAACGAAACAACTCGGCAAAAAATAGACCGAGACGGAACGGCGGGACAAAGTGTCTAGCCAAATTTACTACCAAGCCCCCTAGACATTTTGCCGAGTTTTTTCATGTGAACAGATCAGCAGGCCGGCAAATTTTCACCTCGCTTTCAGACACAAAAAGACGGCAAAAAGACGTCCCCTCTTCCCGCACATTTAGCGTGATCTCTGTGTGAAAAGGCCTAATCACAGTTTTAATGCTATGAAAAATAACTTTTTTTAATTTATATTTTCAGTATTGTTCTACCTGTTACATAATTAGATTGTAAAATAACAAATGCATCAATTACACTGTCCCACTTAAGCCATTAAGTCATTAGAAATAGGCCTACGCGAAAAGGATATCAAATCCTGTACAAATCACTAAGGTGTGGAAATGCAAGACTGCAAAGGGTGTGATCAATAATGTTAAACTAATCTAACTGTAGGCTACAGTTTGCCAGTAGCCTACTGCTGTTACTTGTTTAGTTACCAGTTACTGTACTAGTGACTGCAAGAAACCCATTTATCACTAAAATATTGAATTATATTTAGATAATTATTTGTATAAGAAAATATAAAGGATATCATTTTAGCAAATAAATTCAATTTGATAGAGTTACTGGACACAATGTCTAGACACCTTTACGGGATGCAATCAGTGTAGGTCTGTAGAAGCCGGAAGAGACCAGTCGGATCACTAAACACAAGGCTGCAATGCCTACTGGGCCTTAGATTTATAGAAATCTCAGCAGTGTTCATTGCTATGTTCAAAGATGTGAATTCATTAAAGGGATGTCCCCAGTATAACATATGCAAAGAGGATTTAATCCATGTTATTTAGTCTTTTTAATTGTGTCATAAAATTGAACTTTTAGATGAATGATAAAATGAAAACTGTGAGAAGATGCTGCTCTCAAACTCAAATGAATCACAAAGTCCTTTTAAAAATAACCCTGTAGCATCAAACAAGAATCTTGTCAAATATTGAGAATAACACGCCTAGTAGATGATGTAAACTGATAAGTAGGCTAAAGATGGCTTTTCTCTGAAAAGAAAATCATATCTGCGTCTTTTTTTAAACTGCTTTAAGCTGATTGCATGATAAAAAGTGTAGTCATGAAGATCAGTCTGAAATAATTTGAGTATCATGCCAATTAAAAAAAATATATATGTATATATAAAAAGAAAGATAACTTCCCTTCTCACAGTCAGCTGATTCCCTTCTCACACTCAACAGATTCTGTTCATATGTTAGCATGGTGTGGTACCTTTTGTAGCCTTTTACAAATGATAAAGTAAAACCTGATTTAGTCTTCATGTTATCTCTGAATGAAAAGTCGCTCTGTCAGTTACATACAATTTAATTTTATCAGTAGTATGTTGCATAATATGTCTGACTAACAACTGAACCTCTGTTTTGCATTGAGTTATTACCTAACCGAGGGCTTAAACAAGGACTTATGAGCTGTTACATTTGTTAATGTCTAACATAGTGATTTCGTATTCTGCAGGGAAACCCTTCAAAGTTTGGACCAACAACGACTACTGCTGTTGTCACTGTCAGCAATAGGGATTGGACTTGTAACATGGTACCTGATAATCAAGAAAAAGGTCGCAAAGACCATCCCCTTGGGTCAGGGTTGGTGGGCGAGAGGTGAGAGATCACTCAGTGAAGATGAGACAATACATCCTTTCACAGTAGAGGCTTCTGAGGATGAAATTCAGGTAAAAAAAGAAATGTAAAAATGTAAATCATATATAGAATATGAATAATACTCCAGTTGAATTGTACCCTTTATATGGTGACTTATAGGTGTTTTTGTTCTTAGGACCTTTATAGACGTATTGATCAAACAAGGTATACTGAGCCACTGGAAGATGGCCGCTTCCATTATGGCTTCAATTCTGTTTACCTCAGAAAGGTTGTGTCATACTGGAGGAATCAATTTGACTGGAACAAGCAGGTGAAGGTGCTGAACAAGTATCCACATTTCAAAACCAAAATAGAAGGTGAGTCTACAGGATCAGGTCTGAATACCCCATTTATTGATATCAACCAGTCCCAAAAGATATAAAAACGCTTGTACTAAAGGCCTGTCTTTGCTTTGATCTCAGGACTGGATATCCACTTCATTCATGTGCGTCCACAGTATCGCGAAGGACAGAGGGTCTTGCCTCTCATGCTAGTCCATGGATGGCCAGGTTCTTTCTTTGAGTTCTACAAGATCCTTCCACTGCTCACAGAGACACAGGATGGCCTGGCATTTGAAGTCATCTGTCCCTCTATCCCAGGATACGGCTACTCAGAAGCCCCACAAAAACAAGGTAAAGAAAATCATCACATAGCCCTATGTATGTATGTATGTATTGTGTATTAGTATGTGCCCATAGAGTCCAGGTTGCATGATGTGTTAGCTGTTCAGGATTTAGCTAAATATTATTTGTAATATTTGATATTGTAAGCACAACACGTACTGCTTGAATTTTGACCATCATGTGATTCTGTCATATACTGTATTTGAATATGTCCTGATGTGTTGGATCTCCAGGATTTAACTCGATGGACGCTGCTCGAGTCTTTCTGAAACTGATGGAGCGTCTGGGATTCACAGAGTTCTACCTTCAGGGGGGTGACTGGGGCTCTCTCATCACGACCAATATGGCCCAGATGAAGCCTGAGTATGGATGTCCTTTCATTCAACTTTTAAGTAGTTTTAGTCCAAAAGTCTTTACTGCTGATTTAAAGGAGCTATGATTTGATTTGTGTTGAAAGGAGCCATACAGCACTCTTCCATCAACTTGCATGGTATATAATACAGCGCCACCTGTGGTACAAAGTGGTATTACAAGAGAGCCAGCCTGCTGCTGGCTGGTTTGCATGCTAACTATAGTGGATCATATCTGGGCAACAGACAACACATTGCTTCAAAACGATTGTTGCATCACATTCTGTAGCTCGTAGGTGATTTCTGACAGTTTTCAACCAAAAAATACACAAAACGACCTTTTCAAAAAACAAAATAAAATAAACCTCACACAGTTTCACTCTGAATTATAGCACCAACTTTCTGCTCTTACTTGTAGATGCGTCAGAGGCCTCCACTTGAACATGCTTGCTGTGACACAGGGAGGTCTTGGTATGCTGCTGTCTCTGATCATTGGACCATACCTGCCTTTCCTGGTTGGCTTCACACGTGAAGATGTCCGTCGGCTCTTCCCATACTTTGAAAAGAATGTGTATGAGATACTGAAGGAGTCGGGGTATATGCACATTCAGGCCACCAAGCCAGACACAGCAGGTAGACTTAGCTGTGGCCGCTCTTGTAAAAATACAAGACTAAATGGCCAATGATTGTGTTGTTTCCCCTTTGTGGGTGTATGTATTCTGTTTGCATAGTCTTGGTTTGATTATTATGACAATGGTTGCTGCTATATATATATATATATATATGTCACGTTACAAAGTTCACACACTCATGCTAAAGTTGACTAAAAAGAGGAATAAATGTTGGAAATTGATCTTAATGCCTTAATTAACAAAATGAGGATAAATCCAACTCCAACTTTTAAGGACACCAATTTTCTTTGTGAATGAATATACGTAAATAAATAAATGTTCTTCCTTAACATACAGGGGGCATACATATACACACACCCCTATGTTAAATGCCAATCTCTAGGTATGGTGAAGGGTATATGATGATGTGGGGCTATT
Source organism: Alosa sapidissima (assembly GCF_018492685.1). Lineage (NCBI taxonomy): Eukaryota > Metazoa > Chordata > Actinopteri > Clupeiformes > Clupeidae > Alosa > Alosa sapidissima. Next base: position 26,885,019 of record NC_055972.1, on the reverse strand, counting down.
TAAAAAAAAAAATGATGATGGCTGACAATTGAGAATGTAAGAAGGCATAATTGAGGAACAATGATACCGCCATGTTAAATATAAATGCAGTGGTGTATAGTGGACCACTAGCAGCAGCTGTAGCAAAAACTCTGATTCCATCTTCCACTTCAGGCTGTGGAGTGAACGACTCCCCAGTTGGGCTGGCTGCCTACATTCTGGAGAAATTCTCCTCTTGGACTGATAAGCAGAACAGAGATCTAGAAGATGGGGGCTTGGAGAGGTGAGCTGTTCCAGCGTCCTTGTTTTTTTTTTTTTTTTTTTTTAAGTTTTTTTTTGTTACACATATACGGTCCACTCTTCTTCAAATTATGTTTTTTCTGCTCTGATACAGGAAGTATTCCTTGGATGACCTTCTCACCAATGTTATGATCTATTGGACCACTGGAACTATTGTCTCCTCAATGCGTTTCTATAAAGAGAATCTGAAATCCAGTCCAATGAAGAGAATAGACAACAGGTCAGTGCGATAGGCTACAAAGAATTATGCAATATAATGAATTTCACATGTGAATGTGAAGTGTAGCCAACTCTGAAAATATTCTTACCTAACTCACATGTTCTTACTCTGGGGTGCGTTTCCCAAAACCATAGTTGCTAACCTGTTGGTTGGCAATGGGAAATTGCATGGCAACCAACAAAGTTGCTAACTTAGTTAGCAACTATTGTTTTGGGAAATGCACCCCTGTACAGTATTAACTCTTCACACTGCACATGGCACATGTGTGTTTGAGTGTTTGGCTCAAACTGTTGATTTGTTGTGTACATTGTCCATAGACCTCTGAAGTTTGCCTACAAAAAAGCTGCCATCTTTGTCCATATAAGGAGATCCGGTACCTTGTTATTTTTTCCTATGGGAAAATAACATGGGGATTTTGAATTATCACACGTTAAACTCTCGCGGGAACGAAGAAATCGGAAATGTAGACGTTTTGCTCTACACACTTTGATCTTTGCTGTTACCCGAGAGCTAACTAACAATACAACTTGCCATATGTAGTTAGCTTCAATTAACACCCAAATCTCCTTATATGGGCGCGCTCTTACACCAATCGTGAGGGTTGGCAGCTCTGCAACAGTTTCATTACCAACTACTCTAAGAATGAATGGAACTTTCATGTTGGATAATTCTATATGCAATATGTGACGTGATTACTAGCAGTAAAAAGTCTTGAGTGGGGTTGTGCTGGGATATTGCCGCTCGTGATATACTTTCTGTCAGTTGTTTTAAAAAAGATTATGTGGAGATTCCAGGTTAAGCAAGTAATGGTATTTTCATCCTGCAGTCTACATGCAATGTATACATACATCCATAAATACATACATCAGCAATCAGAGATGTACCAGTAACCAGACACCAGCTGACTTTGTGTTAAGAGCTGAAACCTGTCAGAACATCGGCTTCTCAAACCCTGAGCTGTCCATCTTCTCAGTGACCATCTACCTGCTTATTGGTAAACGTAGACTTTTTGCCTGCAGGACTGGCATTTATGTGCCGATGGGATTTGCGGCTTTCCCCCACGAGCTGCTTCACTGCCCCCAGGCCTGGGCCCGCTGGAGGTACAAGGACATCCGCTCCTACACCTACATGTCCAGCGGGGGGCACTTCGCTGCCTTTGAGGAGCCCAAGCTGCTGGCAGACGACTTTGTGCAGTTTGTAAAAAAGGTGGAATGCAAAAAATCTTGAATTGTCTACACACCATATTTACTTGTGCTTAAAAAGCTAGCCTAAAAAGATTTATTAGGTTTGCTTGTAAAATTGTAAAATTAAATACTGCAGTGATAATAAAATAATTTACCTATTCTTTCCTGATTTATCTATCAAAATTCAAAGAAAGAAATATCTATGCCTATTGCACTTTTTTATATAAAAGAACTTTATTTAGCCATTTTGTTAATGTGGACAATGCAGCTACCATTCGGTCCTCCTTTGTGATCATAACTTTGCTTTGGGGCTTCAGGTTTGTTTGTTAAATTGTAAAATCAATACTACATTGACAGTACAATCATTTACTTTCTTAATCAGTTGATTATAATCAGTGCTGTCATCAAATTGTTGGCTTTTAGTAGAAAATTAAAACCTTTTCCTTCATAAATTTTCAATTCTCTGTGTTAATTTTATGAAGGATTTATGTATTTTTGTAGAGCGTACCTAGCCTGACGAGCCAGACCCACATGGGTCTGGGGACTCACTGTTCGCAGTGCTCAGTCCGAGGGGCGGGATAATCGGTTGTCTTTCGAATTCCCTCTGCGCGCAATAGGATAGCGCTACAACTCATGACTCCCATGCGGTTTCCCACCAGCGGAGCTAGTTGGCTATTTCAAACTTTTGCCAACTTAAAAAAGCTTAACTCGTGTCACGCTGTTCGCCAACAGCAACATCCATCTTCTTTGTTTTCAAGTAGCAGGGAATTCACGCCGAACCGTTTCAACTCTGCCATCAATCATTATGTTAAGCTCGCCTAACGGCTCTATACACGATGTGATTGGCCCTATTGACGTTTAATTTTTCCAGTTCGCAAACCAACGGAGAGTTGCTAGACTAGGCCGGGCAGCAAATTAAATTTGCTGCCGCTAGGGTGCATCTAGATTTCTAGAGTGTACTTGGAATGAATAACATAACTCCTGAAACGTATGAAATATGTTTTAAGTTTTAATAAAGCAAGACTGCCCCCACTTTCAGTTCAAAACTGAAACACACATATAGAAACAATTCATGGAGTCACAACAAAAAAAAAAATAACTCCAGCACATCTCGGCAGTTTTATATAAATTTATGTCTTAGGTGAGAAAAATGTCAAGACTCATAGTGCATTCATGACCAACTGGGAGGAGGAGTTTGGAGGGGGGGGAGGTTGATGTCACTCAACAAAGTAAACGCTCTCACTTCGGGAACCTTCCCACTTCCCAGCTGCATGAACGAACTATCAAACTAGATTTATAGTTTATAGTTTGCAATCTGACTGGGCTGTTGCAAAGGGAAAGGCAATTGCCAACAAATAAAACACTACTTTATCACAGAATGGTGCAAGAAATCTTTATTATGAGAGAAAGGTAGTTTTAGTTAGCTAAAGGTAGCTATTAGTTTACAGTTTGTTTAAGATAAACTATACAAATGGTAATTTATAGAAATGGCAGTCAGGTATGTTATAAATAAATATCTAAAATAAATGATCTTGAGAAGAAAAGTATTTTCTTTAAAATGCTGAATGATTGTTTTGACGTGGTCAAAACAATTCTTCAAGGAAGTTTCATGTTGCAGTCATTCTTCATAAGCTTGGGTTGTTCCAGCCATGGTGCATTCCAGACCTCAAAATAGCATGTGTAGGGCTGAAAGACAAACATAACAGAGGGTGTATTTTTTTAAAATATATATTTGGAACTACAGTAATGCTGTTTTCACGTGTTATTAAGTGGTAGATGTTTTGATACCCGAGTTAGGATGACTATTTTTTTTAGATTTGATTAGATTCAACTTTATTGTCATTGTGCAGAGTACAAGTACAGAGACAACGAAATGCAGTTTGCGTCTAACCAGAACCATAAAAGCAGAAAAGTGCAATGTGATATACACAAACTTGAAATAAACAAGCATGTTACTACTAATTCACACTTTGTCACTGGAAATGTAACTAATGTGGTCCATTAGTAATTCTATATAATTCTGTCGCTAAGTGATGTTAATGTGAACTTGATAACCAATGTTAGTTTTGTCACTTGGAAGCTGCAAGTTCATCTCTCACAAGCGCTCGGCACCATGTGTTTGATCTTATACACGGTTTATGATTTAAATATTCTTATGTTTTATATTATTCATATTTCATGGCTCATTTGATCTTTGTCTTTCACAGTTATCAGTGTGTTGTTAAAATACTTTGAGCAGTAACATGCACCATATTCTATGTACTGTCCCATGATTGTCTCTAAAGACTTTAAAGTTGGAGTAACTTCTTCACAACTCTGGAAGTGGGATCACCCCAGATGCGTGTGAATGCTGCATAGGACTATCCCATACACACAGGTCAAACAATTAATGTATGTATTTAATTAAACATATGCTTTTATCCAAAGCAACTTACATGTCAATTATATTACAATTATAGTCATTGTCCCTGGTGCAACTCCGGGTTAAGTGCCTTGCTCAAGGGCACAATGGAACCTGGGAATTGAACCCACGACTTTTCAGCCTACTGCATGCTAGCCCAGTTCCTTAGCCACTACACTACCACCGCCCCAAATATAGTTATATAAAAAAACAACACATGATACCATCATTTCAATTAACTTTGGTTGCTAGCTTAAATGGGAGTATACTAAAATGGTCAGCATACCTTTGTGAGCTCTACGTTGACATTGGCACACTTCTGCTGTGCACACGGTTTGCAGCCAGATATAGCCATTTCCACTTCAAACCTGTACACGGCCCCTTCAACAACCTGTAGGAACAAGCACAGAAGGCTACACATTGGATTTCAGGCTCCTTAAAATCATAGACATGTCTGTGTAGAAAATGATGTCAGTATGGAGAATGGAAAATGACTGCAGACAAACCTGACTCGTGGCGGTGATCACTTTCACCACTTCGCTGTTGTACACAACATTCTGCTTGTTGAATTCATCGACTGCGAACTTCAAGGCGTCTTTCACCTGAGGAATGTTTGGATCTGTATGCATTATTCCTCCTACAAGTGGATAAGTGCTGACCCTGGCAAAAGCCAGGATGACCACTAGAGCTGCAGTTGTCCAGAACATGGCCTCTGCTTCTGTTCGAAGGAACGGAGAGTGATAGTGGATGGAGAGTGAGAGTGGCAACTCCTTTCTGATTGCGTCTACAGTATATAAACCGTATGGTGACGTTGATGATTGAGGAGGAGGACAATTGCAGCAGTATTTGTTCAGCTTGCCCAGGGCGTTCAGAAGCTGCCTCAACCTCTTAAAAACATAGATAACAATGCAGAGCTAACAGGCAGGTTTCAGGTGGAGTAGACAGCGTATTCCTATAGATGCAAGTCATGATGACTAACACAATCAATCATTCAATCAATTTATTGTTTATAGTGCAGTATCACCATGCAACACAACATACTGTATCTCAACTGAAGGCTATTTCCTTCCCTTAATGCAATCCATCAACAAGGAGGACAGACTATTCGCCTTATTCACATGGCAGCCACTGTAAACCAAAACAAGGCTACATGGTACTCTCTAAAAAATAATACACTGGCACAACTTAAAAAAATTAAGGTAACAATTTGCATGGATTTGTTTTAGTCATAGTAACTTATTTCACTAGCATAGCATTGTTTATTATTAAAGCAATGGCAAAACATCTATGACAATAACATTCTTAGCCAGAGGACTAAGCAGCAAAAAAACATCCGTTCTTAGTCAGAGTAACAAGCTGTGAACAACACATGACATCTTATCAGCACAAATTTGACCATTAACACATCCATCAAAACGCTGAGCAATGTTAGTTTTAAATTTCTATGGTGACCAGATTCACTTTCCATATTGTGACACTGAACCAACATAGTACCACCCATAGCCTGGGATGTCTAATAAATAAATGGTCCGTCTGCATTCTTCATTTATCTGTGTAAAAGAAAGGCACAAATTAAAAGGCACAACGTAGAAAGGCACAAATTAAAAGTAACAATGATAGAAAATAAAAAAAATCAATGTTAGAAAATTAAAAAAAACAAAATCTACAACATGATTTGCTGGTTTAGCTAAGATTATCAAATGGCCCACAAACCTTCATAAATCATTCAGCCGCCACGGTGAAACAAAACGTAACAAAAGTTTGAAGACACCAGACCGCTAAAAGTTACCTTTACTAACTCCAAATTATCAAAGGGCAAGCTGCAGGTAACTTGGAAGACGCCAGCTACCTAAAAGGCATCTTTTCAAATGGTTCAATTACCACAAGGCAAGCAGCAGCTAACTTGGAAGACAGTAGCTAAATAGCTATAGTCTGGTCAGTTTAGGGCAAATGGCTGCAAAAAATGATTAATATTTGAGCCAATGTTTTTCTGTTCATTTAGGGCCTAATAAACATAAAAATGTAAGGAGCCCAAAAAATGAGGTGGGGGAAGGCCCTGAAATGGCCAAGCCCACTTTTTAGACCCAACATTCTGTATCTCAGATTCTGATGGTCGGAGGGCTTTGGTTTTGGGCTTAAAAGAAGTGGAAACACCACATTTATAGAAATATGTTATGAACAAACATAGGCCCTAAAACCTTTACTTTTTGAGATATTCATGAAAAACTAGTTATCTTATGGTGCACAGGCCACGTTTCATGTATCAGCCCCTAAAGGTCGTAGAGAATCATATTAGGTTTTTGTATGAATCTCATTTTATATCAGTGTTATGAAACACCAAAGTTCCTATATGACCTTCATCTATTTTAAATATTGATGCAAAAAATTAATATGAACAAATTGTCGCTGATTCAAAAATCTGTGTTTTATCTTTGAGAACCACCTAAATCTACTGAATTTTAGATGCCAAACTTACTTGGATGGATCAGATGAATCTGGGATAGAAGAAATGTAGCTGACCTCTACTCTTGAATTTTCATTCGAAACAGCTGTATTGTATTGTTTATCAGACTATATTTGTGTTTAACTCGTGTACTAAAACATCAGTGAAGTTCTGCTTTTTCCTGATCTGATGATCTCCCATTTGACTAAATTGGCATGTGCTTGATATGGATCAAACTGTGGAACTGGTGAATGACAAGACCCTGTGCATTGTCTGTCTGCAAGGTTAGTTTTAACAAGGATACAAGGAAGTTTATTGTCACATGCATATAGTTACTGGAAGTAAGAAAAGAAAAGTGAAATTATGTCTGGTGTCGGGGGGGGGGGGGGGTAAAAAGTGCAGTAGAAGAGGGGTTTAGTAGATTAAGTGGCAAGGGCTGCATAAGAAAGGTGGGGGAGGATTGGGATTGGGCGGGGGGCACCAACAAGGAGCACCCAAGAGCAACAGGGGCAAGGAAAAACTCCCTTACCAAGGAAGAAACCTTGGGCAGATCCACGGCTCAAGGGGCTAACCCAACTGCCAGGGGTCTTAGTGTGTGTGTTGGGGGGATGACAGGGGAGATGGGATAGTGTGCTGTGTATGTGGGGAGAGGGCAGTGTGCAATATGTGTGTTGGAGAAGCTTCCTCATGAGACAATGGGCTGTGTATGTAGGGGAGGGGGGGGGGGGGGGGTGTACTGCAAGTATGGTGAAGCGACTTACTATTGCAAGCAGAGTACTGTATGTATGATGTATGTGAGTGATCACAGTGAAGATGTGTGTGTGGGCGGGAGGGGAGTGGAGCAGTGACTGTGTGTGTGTGTGTGTGTGTGTAGTGTGTGTGTGTGGGTAGGTGGGGGCAGTGTGCTGTAAGTATGTAGAGGATGTGTGTTGGAGAAGATCCTGAAGACAATGTGCTGTGTATGTAGGGAGCCAGTGTGCAGCAAGTATGTAGAGGAGGCTTACTGTAGCAAGCAGTGTGCTGTATGTATGTGAGGTGATGACCGTGATGATGTAAGTGTGTGTGTTTTTTGTGTGTGTGTGTGTTGGGGATGGGGGTGGGGTGGGGGCAGAAAGGCTAGGAAATCAAGGACATGGGTATAGATGGAGGAGAAATCAAAAATAATAAATAAAAAGTTCTATGGAGATGTGCAAAAGTTGGAGAAAGTCAGATATGTGTGTGTGTATGTGTTTTGATGTGTGATGAAATAAGAAAATAAATAAAAGGTCTGTAGCATAGGGAGAGGGATGTAAAAGTGCTAAAAGTCATGTAGGTGTGTGTGTGTGGGGGGGGCGGGGGGGTCATGAGTGCTGAGGAGTGAATGAGTGCAAAGTCAGTATAGTGCGAGTTCAGAGTTGGGAAATGTTTGAAAGTGCTGAGGAGTGAATGTGTGCAAAGTCAGTATAGTGTGAGTTCAGAGTTCGGATGGCCTGGGAATAAAAACTTCTCCTGAGTCTCTCAGTTCTGGCTTTGTGACTACATAGGCGTCTTCTTGATTTCAGCGGTAGGAATAATCCATTGTTAGGATGAGAAGAGTCCTTCAGAATCTTTTGGGCTCTTAGGAGTACTCTTCTGGAATAGATATCTTGTAGAGCAGGGAGTTGAGTTCTTATAGTACGTTCAGCTGAGCGCACTACTCTCTGCAGAGTACTACAATCTCTAACTGTGGAGTTCCCATACCAGGTGATGATGCTACCAGTTAGAACACTCTCAACCGCTGAAGTGTAGAAGGCCTTCATGATGGATGTAGAAACTTTGAATTTCCTTAGCTGACGAAGGAAGTAGAGTCGTTGTCTGGACTTCTTCAGAACATATTGAGTGTTAACAGTCCATGGTAAGTCTTAACATTTATTCCTTAAGAAATGTAATGTAAATGAAAGCACTGTGTGCAACGTTTTCATTTTTAAATCCACCACAGGAACTTGGAGGAAGGTACATAACTGCCGTCACTGCTCCTAAGCTGATTGACCAACTGCAACGGTTTTAAGTTTAAGGACTTATAATCAAAGATGTGGATCTCGATGTTTCACAGAGACTGTCAGCAGTAAGTTCAGTATGAATATCTCAACAATTAAAGGTCTCTCTGTGACCTTCAGGAGCCGAGATACAGAATTTCAGGTCTAAAAAGTGGGTGTGGCCGTATCAGGGCCTTCCACCACCTAATTTTGTGTGCTGAGTGTGTTTCACTAATTCACGGATTGGGATAAATGCAAAGACCAAATTTCCCTCATGGGATCAAAAGAGTATATATACTTTTTGGGCTCCTTGCATTTTTTTCTTTATTGGGCCCTAAATGAACAGAAAAACATTGGCTCAAATGTTATGTCATAATTTGCAGCCTTGACCTAATTTTTGTCCCAAACTGACCAGACTACTAGCTAAAATTCATCTTTTCAAATTAGCAAAAGGGCAAGCTGTAACAGAGTGTCACGTGACAATGATTTTCATGCACTGTGTGCCGTTGTTTGATAGCTGTTGCTTGTAAAACAAACTAAAAAATAGCAGGCTAGACTAATTTGCACGTACAGTACATTTGATGTTCAATGTGAGAGAAAGTGGAATAGAACATTATGTCCTATATTCCAATATGTGGTTTAATGTTTTGCATTTCTCATTAGTGGGTCACTTTGACACTAAATGTATATAATGTATGTATATATGTAATGACTGTATGATATCTCTACTGTCCCTGTGTATATCTGTGTGTAACTATTTAAAGATAAGCAGGAATGTTATGACTTTGCAGTGTTTCACTGCTCTGCATGGCTGCGTCAGTAGCTGCTCTGGATTGCCAGGTTGCCACTAATCAGAGTCTGACTCAGTGTAGTCCACGTGAGATGGGACAACGCCCTCTTCAGTCCTGTTCTCAGCTTTATAAGTTTGGTCACGAGATTTACAAGTGTAATACTTGTTAGGTGAAAATAAATAAGTTTGTTGAAAATCCATATATTAATAAGTTGAGACAACTTTCTTTCTTTTTCAATATGACTAACTCCTTAAAATAAATTGTCAACTCACCTATACATGTACAAGTAGCAAAATGTGTTTTTTTATTTTAAAAAATGTTCTTCATTTTAAGTTTTACCCACTAACCTCATGAATAGTTTTTTAGAGTGTACAGGATTGTTGTGTTCTATGCATTTGCTAATAGGTGATGGGGATGGTGTGTTGGTGGTGATGTGCAGTTTTAGTGTCTGCCAAACATAGTGTCTAGTCTGGTGACCAAAAAGCTCCATTTTGGTCTCATCAGACCAAAGAACCTTCTTCAATTTGACCATGGAGTCTCCCACGTCTTTGGGCAAACTAGTCAAGATTTAAGCTTTGCTGCTCTCCCATACACCTTTAACTGGTAAAGAATCCGGAGGACAGTTGTTGTATGCAGTCTCTCCCATCTCAGCTGCTGAAGGTTTTAACTCCTTCCAGAGTTGTCACAGGTGTCTGGGTGGTTTCTCCTCACCATTCTTCTTCTTGCACGATCACTCAGTTTGTGGGGACGGTCTGCTCTAGGCAGACTTACATGTGCCACATTCCTTAAAGATTAATTTCACTGAACTGCAGGGGATGTTCGGTGACTTGAACATTTTTTGTATCCATCCCCTGACTTATACTTTTTAATAATCCTTACTCAGAGTTGTTGGGGTGTTCTGTTCTCTTAATGATGCAGTTTTCACCCGGAATACTGTTTAATCAGTGACCTGACTTTCCAGACATGTGGTTTTACACTACAATCACCTGAGACACATTCACTGCACTCTGGTCATCTCCATTTGAGTTGATCGATTATGAAACTACTAGCACCAATAGTCTGGACCACTGTTGAATCGTTTTAAAGGAGAAATCCTGTGAGTTTTCACATAGATCTCCATTTCTCAAGGTCACCGGGTATTGTCGGTACGAAACAAAACAAAACAATCGGCTACACAGCGCTACACTCTGGGGGCATGTACATGGGGGATCGCGGCTGGTTGTAGCAACTTGAGCTAGGTAAACAGATTGTTTTTGTTTTGTTTCGTACCCACAGTACTCGGTGACCTCGAGAAACTGGGGGTGAATATTTATGCAACCACTCATTTTACATTCTATATTTATATATACAGTATATTACATAATTTACATTACTTTGTAGAAATCTGTTTTTTTACATTAAAAAGTTATTTTTTGTAAATTCTTGTCAAAAAAATCTATTGACCATGATTCGATTTATTAAAGAAGTGAGAGGGGAAAATCTCCAGGGGGTGAATACTTTTCATAGGCACTGTACATGTATTTATAGTTTAATGAATGTGCTATACACGTAGGTGTCAAATTTCTCCAAATTTGTTTTTTTCTGGTTGGCTTCACATGTGTGGGCTGGGCTTCCCATACTTTGAAAAGAATGTGTATGAAATACTGAAGGAGTCGGGGTATCTGCACATTCAGGCCACCAAGCCAGACACAGCAGGTAGACTTTGCTGTGGCCGTTCTTGTTGTTAAAATACAAGACTTAAAGCAACACCAAAGAGTTTTTTGTACCTTAAAATAATGTTTCCAAAATCGTTTCAGTGGTTTATCAACTCGTAACAGGGTGAACGGCACTTCTGCATTCGCGACCCTCTATCGGCTATAACTGCATTATGCAAGTTTGCCAGATTGGGTAGCGGATCTAGTTTGATGGAATGAGACATAAGAATCTACAAATTTGACTTGCTTCTGATGTTGCAATATATCTACTTTCATAAGATCATGCAACATACTCTACCTTGTCTGTGGACATTGTTATTTGCAAAGCCGATACCAGATAAACTTGAATTTCCCCTGGGGATCAATAAAGTATCTAGCCTGGCGGGCCATCCTATATCATTGAAATGTATAGTCTGGAATCGACCCATTCACCTCGCTTAATCCAAGGGGCGGGCAGAGAATTGTCTTTCAAACTGCCTAGGCATGCAATAGGCCAGCGCTACGACCATATCCGTATCCGGTCGGCAAAACGGCAAATACATCCTTCTTCGAAAGGAATGACTTAAGTGCATTGTGTTGCTCAACTTTCAAAGAAAAGCACAAGTCCAACTCCTCCAAAGTTGACGCCAACGCCGATTCAAACAACCGCTCTTCGTTCGCCATAGCCACCTTCCTTGTTGTTCACCGTCGCAGGACTGTCGTCATCCTGTTAAGCCCGCCTTAAGACTCTCTAACAAAATAGAGCGCTGTGATTGGATGACGTCCACGGCGTCAGCCAATAGAAATCCCTATGGTTTGCTACTAGACGTACAGGCTGAGCAAATGAATTTGCTGCCGCTAGGGTGCGTCTAGATTTCTAGGCTATAAAGTATCTATCTATCTATCTAAACAAATGGCGTGCGTGCGACAAAGGAAAAGTGCTTTGGTGTTGCTTTAATGACTAATGATTGTGTTGTTATCTCATGGTGGGTGTATACTGTTTGCATTGTCCTGGTTTGATTATTATGACAACAGTTACTGCGCTCTTGGCCAGGTCATGAAAAATATATTTTTAATCTCAACGAGTGTTTACCTTGTTCAATATCACATTTTTGCCACACTTATATATTAAGGTTTTGCACCTACGTCATAATGTCATGTAAATGCGTCACTTCCAGACCAACGACGGAGATGGGAGTGACATGAAGGTGTGGCATGTTTTAGTTTCCGATGCAAAATATAACATGTTGTTAAATAACCTTTATCTAACTCCATTTCACAAGCATGTGGATCACATGTGCTATTAAAATGTATTTACCTTGCCACCGCGGGCTGGGCTAACCCTTGGTGTTTATCCTTGCAATTGTTGAATGTCCCTCCTTACCTTGTATCTGCCCTCTAGATATACAATACCCTTATATAACTTTCTGAAATAACGATTTCAGACAATTATCTAAACGGATTCTCCGGTTCTCACTGAGACTGACCAGAAATATAATTATCGACATGAAATATGAATGTCCACATGCCTAAATGAATTTCCCCCAATTGGGGATCAATAAAGTATTTATCTATCTATCTATCTATCTATCTATCTACATCCTGGCCAGCTACTCATGAGGCGAGCCACATAGCTACAGCATCAGCATCATGTGCTCCCGGTTTCCGCCGTAAAGCATATTCTATACCATAATCGATTTCTATAGATCAGGCCGGCAGAGACTTATTCTTAGGTCCAAATATTATACAATTTATTAGTCAGGCACAACAATTACGAATCCTAATTCATACAAAGGCAGTAAATGAATGAATACTTAAGCTCTACAAGTAGACTGAGAAAACATAAGAATACACAAGAGACATCAGGGAATGGTCCATCAAAGATGGCTACTCGCACACGCCTACGAGGGAAGATCTTAATGCTTCTAAGTTTACGAATTATGTACTGGAGATGTGTCTACTCGATGGCAGCGAGGGAAGATCTGAATTACAGAAGCTTCCAAGATTAAGGGTCTGTCTCTCCTTAAATACCATTTTCTCAGTTGCAGAAGCATTGTTTTTGGAGATCATATCATTAGCATTCTATGTTGAGCATAGAGTTGATCAGACAAGGCGGGGCCAGGAGATTAGATCGAATTATACATGCAACAAGAATATTACATTCTAAATTCCTTATAATAACCACCTACTTCATCCTTGAGACATTAGACTAAACATGATAGGAAACTTACAGGGTAAAGTCAGATAGATAGATAGATAGATACTTTATTGATCCCCAGGGGAAATTCAAGACATACATTATTTACACACTTATATTTCCCCTCATTCTCCTGCCCCCAGGACTAGGAGTCATGGGAGAAATCTCTAATCACATAGGTTCAGGAGGTGATTAAGAGGACAATGGGAATGCTGAAACAGTTTAATCACATCATGATGATGATTTCCAAGAGAGTCCTTTCTGTAGCAGTTCCTGATCGATCAAAGGCCTCACCCGCAAACTAAGGGCCTCTGTTACAACTCGAGTGGAAGGCAGAGTTGTAGGCAAAGCAGAGTGGTAGGCTAGCCTACATTAGGGTAATTTCACAATCGCTTTGTTTCAAAAGTTGTTTCAAGACATAGGCGCATGGATAACTTTAGGAAAAACAATCAAGAAGGGATGATATTGGAAAAAAATCAAAGTATTAGATTGTCTGTCTACATATCCCATCTGAAACATATTAAATCCTACTTATGGGTAGTAGGCCTACAGTCTGTAGTATTTTTTTATGTAAATATGGTGTAAAATATGCATAATTAAGGTTTTTGTGGCAAATACACCCATTTTTTAAATTATACTTATGTATTTTTTTTTTTGCACTGAATAGCCATACCACTTGTAAATGATTACGTGTCTCTCATTTGAAAGCTTCTGATGTTATAGACAACTGTACAAAAATAATTGGATACAGTATATGATTGATCTTGATTGAGCTGTGTCTGATGGACTGTCAAACATTTGAGTTGGAGTGGACATTTTAGTGTGTCTTTGTCTATAGACACAGATAATTAATTGTTACTTCTAAAATGGTAAAATGCTGACATTGTTTGTCTCTAACACTTTGTTCGATAAAATTAAGGTATCACTGTGCATGTTTTCACAGGTGCATAATTATGCTATTTCAATTGCATTTGTAATCACAATTGTAATTTCAATTAATTAATTGATTTGCCCTCTGCGATAAGAAGGTGGTAAATACAATCAAATGGGTTTCAGTTTTTAAGTGAGCCTTTGCATTGACTAAAAACCCTGAAAGTGTCAGGTTTAACTCAGGGATCGATCAAGACCAAAATCACCTGTGAATTCCATGACAAAACCCCATGGTCAAAGCAGACAGGGCAGTGTATGTGCGGAATCTAAAGAATCCCTCCAAATATGAACAAATGACTAAAAGGGACAGATAAAGTGGCACCATCGTAAGGGTCTTATGATATGAAAACATGACAGTTTATTTAATCTTTTGAGGGGTATAGCTTGCCTGGTAGGCCAATCTCATTCATGAGTGAATAGTCTGGTCCCTCACGATTGGGAATCCTTTACAACGCTAGCATGGTGACGACGGGCACATAATATCATTAAAGGAAAATTCCGGTATTTAGCACTTTGAGTCCCTTTTCTGGTTTGTTTTGGATGAACTAGAGTGGTGGACATCGAAATTTTGACGATTGGTCCTGTCTCGACTTTTCTGACTCGTTTTGAATCGCCTTTGACTAGTCAGAGTGGCTGCCTACAGGCATGCTCAAACATGTCCTAAAACAACCCTTAACGTTAGTTTTCAAAACTGTGCAACTCACCGAGTGGTACTTTAATTATCCCACAGGGAAATTCAGTTGTTTCCGCAGCCTTAAGAACATACAGTAAGCACACATATAGTCCACATACATTAACAAAAAATTACTTTCACCCACAAGGCATAGCATGTGGTAGCTGTCAAGGTACCATACACATCCAAGTGCCAACGTGTAACTGCCTAATAAGACATAAATCAAGAGAATTGGCTCCATATTAGATATAAAAGATTAAAAGATAAGTCGTCTCTCTCTACTCAAATGAGAGTCGTTGTACAGTGCTATTGCTGTGGGTAAGAAAGTTTTCTTATATCTGTCCTTACTGCAACTGAGTTGGCGAAACCGCCAACTAAAAACTATTGGTGGCTAACTCTAAACAAGGATATCCAGTCTCATGTTCTGTCATGCAGTGTATGTGCTCAATCAAAGGTTCCTCGATATCTACCTGTAGGCACCCTAGCCACTGCCTGTTTTTCAGTGTCCGTGGACCCACCTCTCCATAGACTTTGTCACAGAGCTGCGCCATCAGAAACTAATACCATAATTTTGGTTATAGTGGACAGATTTTCAAAAGGTTCTTGTCTTGTTCCTCTGCCTGGTATCCCCACAGCTCTCCAGACTGCTGAAGCCCTGTTCCCCAATGTCTTCCGATGTTTTGGCTTGCTTGAGGACATCGTGTCTGACCAGGATACACAGTTCACCTCCCAGGTTTGGCGGGCCTTCATGGAAAGGCTAGGAGTCACGCTGAGTTTGACCTCGGCTCATCATCCGCAATCCAATGGCCAAATGTTGAGGCTTAACCAGGAACTCGAGCGGTACCTCAGAAGTTACTGTGGGGACCGACAGAGTGAATGGTGCAGATTTCTCCTCTGGGCTGAATGTGCTCAAAACTCACTGAAACACTCCTCTTCTGGCTTGACACCATTTCAGTGCACTTTGGGTTTTCAACCATCACTTTTCCCTTGGAATCCAAGTAGTAACGAGGTTCTCAACGAGATTCTACAACAGCCAAGGGCCGTTGTTAGGCGCGACACGTAGCAGAGTGCCTAAAACCCCCCTTAGCTGTTGTAGAATCAGTATAACCTACGGACTCGAGTGGCTTATTGCTTTTCTAACCGTTACTATAAATACCTGGCAAAGTTTCATAAAGTAAAGGCACAGCAACTAGAAATGGAACCGATTTATTCATAGATATATCTGCCAAGAGATATATTTCCTCTTTCTAAATGGTTGCCAAGCAACGTTGAGACGCAGCTACTTTAACTTTTGTATCAAGTTATGGTAGGACAGTAATATAGAACGAAATGCGGTCAAGGTGTATATTTATGCTGCATTTTACAACGGCAACCAATCACAATCAAGGACCGGAACTATCAGTTTTAGAAGAACACAGTTTAATGCTCAATTCACAAATGCTAGTGTAAACTTTACCATGCAAAGAAGACATTTTATTTAGACATGATACAGAAATGCTACCATCTTATCTGATCCTGAGCTCATTTAAAATGAACTAAGGTAAAGTGGAAAAAGGTCCTGTAGTTAGACCAATCAAAATTCTTCAATTGCAATTCTTTAAATGATGTACACAGGTTTTCAGCAACATATACTGTCATCCAGACAATGTCTTTTCAGGAAAGACCTTGCATATTTCAGGAAAACAATGCCAACATAAATTCTGCACATATTTAAACAGTATTTCTCCATAAAGGAAAGAGTCTAAGTGCTAAAATAGCCTGTCTGCAGTCCAGACCTGTCGAACCTCATAATCGAAATCATGAAAAACATGAAAGAAGACCCCAGTTCACTGTCACTTCATTGTTAAATGAAGAGGTGAAGTAACACATTGGCAAAAATGCCCCTGTCCCAACTTTTTTGAGACGTACAGTATTGCTGGCATTAAATGTAAAATTCCAAAAAACAATACAATTTCTCTCCTTCAACAGTTTATATGTTGTCTTTGAACTATTCTCAATTAAATAAAGGGTTGACATGATTTGCCATTTTAGCACCTGGACTCTTCCTTTATGGATAAATACTGCAATGCAGATTTTATGTGTATAAAAACACAATAAATAAGGTGGGTGCTAAAACAAAAGACAGGTATCAGGATGGAATGATGATAAATAGTGCTCTGGCAGTGGGAATTTGCTTTTGTTTGAGCTAAACATGGTTATGGCCTTGCAAGGGATGAATTTGAGCTCAACATGGTTATGGCCCTGGGGATGAAGCTGTTTCTGAGTCTGCTGGTTCTGGTTTGATGCACCTGTAGCGCCTCCCAGAGGGCAACAGTTCAAACAGATGGTGACATGGGTGTGAAATGTCTGTGATGATGTTTCTTGCTCTGCTGAGACAGCAAGAGTTGTAGATGTCAACCAGGGTGGGTAGGGGTGACCGACCAGTTTCTGCACAGTCTTTACCACCCTCTGCAGCCTATTCCTGTCTGGCTTCAGTGCAGCTGGAAAACCACACTGAGATGTTCTATGTCAGCAGGCTCTCAATGTAGGCTGTGTAGAAGGTCTCCAGCAGCTTACTGTCCAAGATGTTCTTCCTGAGCACCCTCAGGAAGTGGAGTCGCTGCGGGGCCTTCTTGGTTGGTGCAGGTTACTCTGCTAACAGCACGTCCGAGCTACTGGGTGTCACTTCTACTGTGTAGTTGATACTCTGTATGCCCTGCCATACCTGCCTTGAGTTGTTATCTGGGAAGTTGCTCTTGATCTTCCGTTTGTAGTCTACCTTGGCATCACTTATTCCCTTGTTAGATCAGCTCAGGCAGTGCTGTACAAAGCTCTATCACCCGATCTGAAACCTGAGTCACTGGCCCTGGGGAGCTTGAAGACATGGCCGGCCATCTAGGGTTTCTCGTTGGGAAAGACATGTATGCGCCTGACCTCAGTGACACTCTCAGTGCAGACCTTAATGTAGGACAGGACAGTCTCTGTGTGTGTTGACAGGTCCTCAGGTTCGAATATATCCCACACAGTGTGGTCAAAGCAGTCCTGTAGCTGAGAGAGAGCAGCTTCAGGCCAGGTTGTAATCCTTATGGCTGATGGTGATCTGCGTTTAAGGGGGGTGTTTGCTGGGGCAAGCAGCAGGGAGAGGTGATCTGGTCTAGGTGAGGGAGGGGGATTGCTCTGTATCCATTGATGTTTGAATAGGCATGGTCCAAGGTGTTCGTCCCCCCTAGTCTGGCACTATTATTAATTCTTTTTAACTATTATTAACACTTCACAATGTGTTTTTGGCTCAAGCTGTTGATTTGTTGTGTACATTGTCCATTGTTCTTTTTTAAAACAACCGTGTCTGTGGAGATACTAGGTTAAGGAAGTTATGGCATTTTCATCCTGCAGTCTACATGCAATGTATACATACAGTACATACATACTGTACATACATACATACATACATACATAGATACATCAGTAATGCCTAAAAAAAACCTGTCAGAACATTGTGAATTGTCAATTAGGTTTGTTTGTAAAATTGTAAAATGAAATACTGCAGTGATAATAAAATTATTTACTATGATAATCAAAATTCTCAGTAAGAAAGATTAGCATGCTGACTGCACTTTTATAAAAAATTAACTTTGGTTTGCCCTTTTATTAGTACAAGCTAGCTTCCTTTAAGTGGACAAATTAACTGCAAAATGTTTCATAAACCTTCTTTTTCTTTTTTTCTTGTCCTTTTTAATTGCATGATCATTTGATTTGTAGTGATAACATTGAATCTGAAGTTGTTTGAATATCAAACTTAACTGGTGTGGTGCTTTTAGTAAAAATCCCCTGTATTATTTTCCTCTGTCTTATTTCTGCATTATAACAATGTGTGTGATTTTGTTCATGATTGGCTGACTAGTGAGGTACTGTGGAAATGACTCACAAACCATTAACCTTGGTGTGGAAATCTTTTGTAGCCTACCTGCCCACACTCCCCATGCATAAAGATCTGTTCAAGGACTACCTCACCACATGCTCTAATGACAAAAGGCTTTCTTTTCTGGGGGCCTTTTATTTTATCACGTCATGTATGTGTTTTGATTTTGTCTGGTGTGCTTTCGACTAGAATATGGCTGCAGTGATATAAAAATATTGTCATTGAACTTGATTTGCTCCTCTGCACCCCCACTGGCCTTGCAGTGGCAGTGCAACAGCCTTTGGGTGGTGCATGGGCAGAATTGGCTTAATTGTCTATTTACATTGTTATGGTTATGGTTATGGGATTTGGCAGACACTTTTGTCCAAAGTGACATACAAATAAAAATAATGCAATAGTTCAATTTAACAGTAAACAATTTAAAATGTTGGTAAGACTACATTAAGGAGAATAACAATAATAAACAATAATGTCAATTCAATCAATAGCATAATGACAAAACAAATAATATTCAAACCATAACTCATAAGAAACGCCTAATTAACTAAGTGCTTGAACAGATATTATTGTTATATGTAACCTAATATCTATCTATAATACAGTGTTGGCACTTCTTATGCTAAATACCCACACAATGAGCTACTTCTACATCTCTCTCAAACAAGACCTTCATTGTAGGGTATTCTTTAAAAAAAATACCAAAGCTCTGGTAAGACAGCTGAGCTAAGGCAGAGTATTATTCTGACCTAATTTATAATAATGCTCACCAAGACCAAAAATATTGTTTAAGACCATTAATTCCATTTTAAATCCTACTGCTGCTGTTGCTACTGTTGCCTCTGCTATTGAAACTTGTTAGAAGTTTCTCAACTTCTTTCAAGCTGTATCATCCTACCAGCTATTTGAAGTTGTCTATCATTTGAATTCCATCATGTGCAACTTAGATGTTTTAGCTTCACATCTTTTCAAGGACGTTTTTGTTTTCATCTTTCCCATTGTTTTGGCTATAATTAATAGCTCGTTAGCTCCAGAGAATGTCTAATAAAGGGAGAACCGCCACTCTCGGGAAACTTCCGGTTTCTGAACTGGTTGCAGTTCCTTTTCTGGTTCCACATGAGGGTGCTCACGAATAAGTGCAGAATGAATGGAGGTCTATGGAGCTGTACCCCTCAAATCCATTTTTCTCGGGATATCATTTTTTGCCCACAAAATTATTGCGTTGCATGCGAAAGAGGGGGCAGAGAAAATACACACCGCTGAGTTTTATATTTTTTGAGTCACTTATTTGTTCTAAAAAGCCTTTCAAATGCGTCAGTGACGTCATTCATTAGCAGAAAGCTAGTGTGTTGTGGGCAACAACGACCCAACCTGTAAGAATAAGAAAGGACCTAAGTACTCGTTCATTCAACTTTTGACCTATAATCCATATTGAGCTTGCAGAAACCACAATCAAATCTTCGATTTTTCAACGACAACCAGGTGAAAGAGACACATTAGACCCCCTCTAGCTCCATAGACCCCCATTGTTTTTGCACTTATTCGTGATCGCCCCTAGCGGATCTGCTTATTTAGACTAGGCCTATTTGCGGCCCGTCATGTAGGCATAGGCCTAGCCTATAAATGCAGTTGCATCCATTTGGCTTGGGGGGTGACAGGTCAATCATTTTGGCCTCTTCATGACAGATTCAGTGTGTGTTACGATCATGCCCCCCTGCCCCACCCCTCAAGTGGATTTGTCCAAGCAGCCGCTAGGTTTGTGGGGAAATATAGCCTACGAGTGCATGGTAGCCTAGTAGGTGCCCTCAGCTGGCTGGTGTTCACATCATCACAGTTTAACCGTAAACAGCAACCAGAGATCTAGTTTTATTCCATAAATATATTGTTTTTATAGACGTTAGTTGCACGCGCTACCAAGAGCTTCCATTTACTGCACCATGTAGGCTACTGTAGTGCGGTTCTGTCAACATAAAAAAAACTACGGGTAGTCTACCATTTTCGGACAACTTGGTGGAAAAGTGTAGCACAGGTTAAAGAAAATCCATTCATTTTTGGAGCTGATCCTACTCAAAAGGAACTTCAAAGTATTTCCCATATAGTAGGCCTAGCCTTTTAGCTCACAACGACAGTGAAAGTGAAACTTGGAAAGTGGAAGTCTCTCCACCGAGTGTTACATTAAATGCACAATCAATCGCGATTCGCGAGTCGATGCAAGTAAAAAGTAGGCCATGTTAGTAACGAAGGTAGCCTAATTTGGCAAAATGTGATGACTGCACACTAACTTGGGCAAAAACGTTTAGTAGGCTATACACTTGTGGTGATAGCCTACAGTTAATGTGAATCGCGGACTATAACCAAAGTAAAGGAGATTTGCACCAAATTAAGGCTGTGGTTGTGTTTCTACAACATGTTGGCACAAAACGTAATTTCTGTCAACTATGACGATGTCCATGTTCAGTAGCCTATATTTTTTAGTCAAGCAGTGACGTGGTTTAATGCATGGGGTAACATGACGTGAGACAGACAGAATATGAGACTGTCTTGCCTAACCCTGAATCCTGTCCTTCTCAATCTCGTCTATAGATCTAAAATCTAAATGTTTAATGTTTGGGTTCAGTTTATGAAGTGTTGCTACAGCATAATAGGCCTACTGGGTGTTTGTTATTTATGGGGGGAATGGGGGGGGGGGGGGGGGGTCTTTCAAAGAGGGGAAGCACATTTTCGCCCTACATCATAAAATGTTCCATTATTTATAAGTAAATTCTGCCCTATGTTTCTTTTCAAGAAAATGCTCTGTGACCCTGTCATACCAACTAGGTGTCTTCCAGTGACTTGATCAGTGTCCTCTCAATGTCCAGCAGAGTGGGTGTAGGACTTGAGCTGCTTTAAACAGGAGAAGCTCCTTTCTACACCTGCAGATGTAGCTCCAATTGTTGCCACTAATGACAACAGTTTGTAAAGCTAAAGCATTGCACTGTACAACTCCATGTCTTTAGAGAACACCAAGTAATCATACAGCTTTCCCTGTTACCCTGCAAGTATCTGAATCTAATCTGAATACAGTTCAGACCTCAGTCTCTCTGAATCAAAGTGATGGCCATAACTTTTCAGGACACTTTGGAAGGCCTCCTCTGGAAACACTTGTCTCATGTCATCAAAATCCTGCCCATCCATGGGCAGCAGTACTCATTACATCTAGGCTGGACTACTGCAACTCTCTTTATTGTAATTTAACACACTAGACTGCAACTAGTCCAAAATGCAGCTGCCAGACTAACTAGATCTAAGAGAGAGCATATCACTCCGGTGTTGTCTCAACTACATTGGTTACCTGTGAGATTCAGAATAGATTTCAAAATGTTACTATTTGTTTTCAAAGCTCTTAATGGTTTAGCACCACAATATATTTGTGATCTCATAAGTCCTTACTCTTCCCTTATAGGTCACTCAAGTCTTCCTCCCAACAAGTCTTTTCTGTTCCCCCCTCCCACCTTAAAACCAAAGGTGACCGGGCCTTCTCTGTAATAGTCTTCCCGGCTCTGCAATAGTCTTACTTCCCATATTTAGTTCAGCCCCTAGTACACTCTAATGTATTTCTTTGGAATTGCGTAAACTGCATTTAAAATCTTTGTTTACGAGATTGCTATACACTTCTGAAACGATTTGGTAAGAGTTTAATGCACCAATTTAAGTTTAATTTCACTTCTAGTTATGCCCCTGCTGGAACTCGTACAATAAGTCAATTAACCTTTCTCAGATCCACTCTCATTTAGAATTGAGGTCTGCGTGCTGCGGCTAAACATGTTTGTCTTCTAACCTACAACGTTTGGGCTGGCTATAAATAATGTATTTCAAGACATTAATGCCCAAACATGGCTTCCCAGATAATGTGTTTTTCAAGCTGTAAAACTCTAATATCAAACATAAGACATTAACTTTTAACAGAAATATACTACAGGAATTGGTTTCGGGACCCATTTATGATATAGACAAGGTTTGAAAAAAAAAAAAAAAGGTCTAAGATGGTGCAGCAAACAACCTTATCTGATTTGAGACACAATGACCCATGTTACAATCTTGAAGATATTATACAAGCCACTTATAATCCACACATATAGGCAATAGTAGACATTCCAATACTGGAGTCAAAAGTTGAATAAAGATTAAGATGTGAAATTGTCCTCTGATGCTTTAATAATGCAAGACTATCACCACTTTCAAACTAACACAATTCATAACTGAAACACACACATATATATACACACACACACAATCTATAGAGTCACAACAAGGTTACATAACTCAGGACAAATCTCAAGTTCAAAGGTCACCACTGGGACCTTAGAGAAGTGTTAATCTTGGGTGCAACTTCAAGAACAGTGATGTGAAAAATCAGGCATGACAAACCACAGTTTAGTTTTTGCACCTGTCTTTACCACCATGCTAGTTTAGATGCACTTAGATGCACTCTGCCACATTTCCATCTTATAATTATACAATCTGACAGTTTATTGAGGTATATACAATAGTCTCCATTTGTAGCCATCAACAACTTTATAGTTGAGGGTAGAAAGTCCTTGTTGACATGAAAGGGTTAAGCTGTATAAATGTGTCTTAAGGTGCAAACATAAGTATATCTTAACCTTAGCCTGTGTAAAATGACTAAATATACAGGGTTAAAACAGTGAATAGGCTTTGTGCTCATCTTATCCTCATATCAGATGACAGTACTATTCTAAAACACTGTCTAAAAAGTCTACAAGTCCTGAAATTAAGTTTAGAGATAAAAAAAAATACATTTAGCATTTAATTTAATAAAAAAAAAAAAAAAAAAAAAAGTCATGGAACTGAACAGACACAAGATCCTGAGTATCTCTATGTTTTTCCCTTAATTATGTTCCTAGCCCTAACCAGCACCATGAAGAATCCAGACATTTTAAGTTAGAACTTATAACTACAATTTGAGGCATCTCTCGTTGAATTATCATTTGCAGAACCCCTTGATGGTTATGGGTGCTTGAAACCACACATAGTCCCCCCAGTCTATTGAGTTTGATTGTGGTACTCCATCTACATCACAAGCTATATTGATGACTTGTCTTTTTACTCGTGTAGGCATCTTGAAATCCAACTTGGGTCTAAACACAGACACACCACAGTCTCTGTGCCCCAGCGCCATGAGCGTTGTGGTCAGAAGGTGAACGGGCCGCGCGTCCGTCAAGATATCAGCCACGAAGAGAGTGCGGAAGATCTTCCGCAGGCACACAGATGCGCGGAGGCAGGCATCCCCAGTGCTTAGAGCCACCTCCTCCATGTTGATCTCATACAGCTCTTTGGGTAGAACCAGAGAGCCCCCCAAAACTAGCAGCACGCGGGGAACCATTGTCAGAGAGAAAAGCACCTCCATATGGCCCACCAACTCATCCAGGTCCTGCAGCGTGCGCTGGCATTTCCTCCAGTCCAGACCCCCAGCAGCTCTCGGTGGCCTCCAGCCCACAATGTCTCCTTCCTGCACAAACAACATGTGCTGAGGGAAGCTTTGACAACACAGCAGCTTCCCCTGTTGTTAATAATAACTCACAAATCCACCTCCCTCTTTTCTTTTAATTATTCAAATTTGTAAGACTGGACTAACACACTTCCAGAAAATATCAGC
Source organism: Alosa sapidissima (assembly GCF_018492685.1). Lineage (NCBI taxonomy): Eukaryota > Metazoa > Chordata > Actinopteri > Clupeiformes > Clupeidae > Alosa > Alosa sapidissima. Next base: position 26,860,683 of record NC_055972.1, on the reverse strand, counting down.
CAGAATAGACATAAATGTTTCATAAATATAGTTGGAGAACCCCGTCCCACCCCCAATAAAGTAGCCTGGGTGAACCCAGATGAAAAATCTGTAAGAGCATTTGAACTTGCTCTGCAGATTCATCTGACCATCCTGAAATTCACAGCTATTTCCAAAATCACAGAAAACTCAGGAACAAATCACAACCTCTTATTATGCAGGGGGCAAGCTTTAAACGATGACAGACAGGAGAGCATGGTAAGCAGCACACTTGGACACAACTGCCTGTGCTGGTGGCGTCAGCAGGAAACGACAAAGACATGCATCTTCTTTGGAAATTTAAAACCTTAATTTACAAGAAAGGGATTGCTGTAATTCCGAAAAGATTTAATTAAGAGTTTAATGTACCAATTAAAGTTTCATTTCACTGCTGATTATGCCCCTTGGAAATGAGAAGTGAATGAAAGGTTCCCTGACCAATTCTCTTTTGAGAATCAGTCTGGTGTCTGCCAGGCTAAAGGTGATTTATTTTCTGAGTGAACAGCAGTCAAAGAACACATTTTTAGTGTACAAACTTACCAGTAGTGGTAAAAAAAAATGCACAAAAACATCTGATATATTCGTTGGTGAAAATATAAATTATGTGGGAAGGTGTTCTGCATCTCTTCTGTACCAAAAATATATGGTCTACATTTCCTTTTACCTGTGTAGATGCCTGCTGCTGCTTTTGGTGGTACTTCAGTTGATCATAGGTCATTGGCAGCTGCTGTCGTTGGTAGAGTACACACTTGAGGATTTCACAAACAAACTTGCAGCAAGTTTCTTTCGTGACATATCCAGAGAAGAGCACGTCAACCACACCTTCATCCTTGGCTTTCCGTAAGACCTCGGAATCATAATTCGGACTTTCTCTTTGAGGTGATAGGCCATCTTCATTTGGGTGGTCTGGGATGTTAGCGGTCTGACCGTTTAGCAAATCTGATTACCACAATAAAGACAAGAAGCAAAATCATTCATTGTTACAAGCGATGGCCATAGAAGACGACAGCCTTTTCCATAGCATCAACATATTGTTTTCCTGCGTAACACAACTGAACTTTGGCTAACGTTAGCCAGCTATGCTAACTATATGATTGCTATGTCGATTTCGCTAACGTTAGCAAAATCCAGATGCTAGGTCTATTTAATTTACTCACCACTGTGACAAATTGACACAATCGCCCGTGATGTCTCCGATACTACAGAGTCTGTGCCGTTTTCCTTATTGTCCAATTCCTTTGAACCTTCACTAACAGGCATCGAATTATTATGTACCATCCACCCAGATAGTCTTTTCATTAACTCTGGTTTTGGAGGTTGCTCACAGCCCGTTTTCTCGTCGACAGTACATTGCGTGGCAACAGCCACGTTGGATATGTTTTCACTTTCTCGACAGCTTGAAGAATCAAGTTGAGAACAATCTTCTTTGCTATTTGCTACAGCGTTTTCATAACTTAAATCTTTAAAATTACAACTTAGTATCAATTGACTCTGACTCTCCCTCTCCCTCTCCCTCTCCCCCTCCATTTCTGCGACAGTGTTTGAATCTCCCTCTAGTGAAGAATCATGGGTAAATTACGAAAGCGGAAGTTGCAGTCATTTTAAACATAGACATAATATACAAACCTGATTTTGAAGAACATAATTTTGAAATACAGTAATCAATGCCGAGAGTTCAAATACAAAACTATTTTTTTTAACCTGTTTAATCTGTTTGTGTCCTGGACTGTGCCAATCCTATAAACTTGAATTAGTCATAGGTAGCCTAGTCAAAGCAAAAAAGAACACTCATGTATTTATTTAGGCCTATTATAGGCCTATAATTCATGACCTAGGATAATTAAGTCGGCTACTACTAGATAGGTGAATTTACAGTTTTTCTCAGTCGCTTTGGTGCTTTTCTCACATCACTATTAACATTTGCACAGCAGTGCATTTCTCAAAACAATTAGTGCAAACTGCAAAACTTAGTGTGATAACCTGCAAACGCACGTCACTTGCTCAAAATGGATAGTCGGTCCATTCCTCAAAAGCAAGTATTTATGTCAATGAAACTGCCAGTGTCATCAAAATGAGAAGTCTTGACACCATTGTTTATGAACAAGATAGTCAAATGGCTTTGTCATGTTTTCATTACGACAGTTTATGCTCTCAGTGTTTTCCCATGCAAAAAAAGGTCACTAAAGGTCGGTGACACTAAAAATGCTCAAGACAGCACTATACAGTACTTGTACAGCCATTTGAAAACTACAGTAAAGTTACAAATTGCTGTAGTTAGGGGAGTAAGTGAGTACAAGACACTGAACATGTACGTTTCACAGTTTTACTGTATATGCTCTTTGCAATTCTACAGCATTGTGACAGAATTTGATAAGTTCACCAATTTTGTATGTATTGACTTAAGCAATGAAATGAAGACTATTAGTTTTACTGGGAACGACTATTCGCATCCTTAAGTATAGTTCATTTTGACTGACATGACAAAGCAACTGATACATGTTCAAAAGCATTTGCAATTTGTTCAGAGGAAGGAGAAATTGCTACTATGATGTGCACAAATGACTAAATGTTGTGGAGGTTGAACTAATAGTTATGAGAATTTTCATTCTGATCTGAAAAAAGCTCCAAAGCGACTGAGAAAAACTGTAATGTCATACTGTGTTAAGGTATTTTTGCTGACGCACAGATAATGACTTTGGTCTTTAAGTCCATGAGCCACAGGGGGTCGTCACTACCACTGGGGGGGGGGCAAATTCTCACTATTTTGCAACACGTTGTGTCTCTGAAAACGTAGATTTGCTCATTATTACACATAAATCTTGAATTTTATCAACCATATATGTATGCCAACATCAAACACCACATATGCATCAGTAATAATGAGGTTTGGATTATTTTCTGGGCTGTTATGAGTGGTTTAACAAAAAAAAAGCCAATAGGCGGAATTTCCTTTTTTCAAATCAGAGGTCAACTTTGAAGGCCTGTACAGCCACAAAGCTACAAGATCCAACTTGCTATCATAACATTTTATACTCCAGAGATATGTAGCTTTCAGAAAAATATAGTGAGAATTTGCCCCCCCAAGTGGTAGTGACACGCCCCTTTTTGGGCCTGTGGCTCATGGACTACTTGTCCTGCCTGCCTGCTTACTCTGTTGCTATGTCTTATCCTATACTGCCATCTAGGCTATATGCTGAGAACTGCAGCGGGGGAGTCTTGGAAATCTAGGATTTATTGTAAAATGTTGTAACATGTAAAACATTCGAGCTGTGCCATTCATTGTTAAGCTTCTATAATGTTAGAATTGTGGATTGTAAATGTCTAATTTATAAGAACTATGGTACCATACTAGGTACCATACCTTTACAACTGCAGTGTCAAAATGGCAGTTTTTGAGGAATTCCTTTCAGTTCATGTGAAGGCACAGTAAGCTATTTGATATGTAAAAATGCCATTGCAACTACATTCTACTACACCAGGGGTTCTCAAACTTTTGTGGGCCGGGGACCCCTCATGGAGTGGAAAATTCTCCAAGGACCCCTCATAATAGCAACACATAAAACTTAAGTTAATCATGTAGCTGTATAGCCTTTTTTTCTGTTAGATGCTTATGTTACAGTTTTTCTCGATTGCTTTTACCTGCTTAAGTAAACTAGAACCCACTTGGTCTTCATGACTACTTTCTTTGCACAGCAGAAGTCATCTCTTGCGAATGTGTTCACACATTTTCATTGGGTTCACACATTTCTCACACTCTTTTGCAAAACAGTTAACACAGGTGTCATTCAAAAGCCCCAAACTCTATTGGTTTTCCCATGCTAAACAAAAGGAAAACATCTTTTCACAGGTGGTATAGATTCCTTGCATAAGTCTGAATCTCTGATACACCTGTGTGAAACTCCATTGCACAATTCTTCAATCAGCAATCATGCATTATACATAAGAGATGTCTGTTCTGTGTTGCTATTTGCAAGTATGGATCTAATGCACATTTAGACAAAGTACTGTATTGCCTATTTGGTGGAGAAAACAGTACAACAGGTGTTGACTGTAGGTCTATTTTGATGAAAAATGTAGTTCAATGAAATGTGCTGTATGTTGCTAGGTATTTACTGTATGTCTTACATGTCAATAGCAGTTACATCTTGGGAGGAATGAATACATTATTTTTTTATTCAGTACATTTTGTCTTTTCAAAGTTTTTTTCTGATACCAGAAAAATGAGAAAGTAATGGAACAGACATAGCAAAAATGCTCATTTTGAGAACTAGATTTTGCATTTTGTTGTCCAGTGTGTAATGATTGATTAAAGAGTGTTTTTTAATTGGCAACAAGTTGTAGTGTTTGAAGGCAAGATTTGCTTTTGCTGCATGTTTTAAGTTTTTTGAGAGAGTAACAGCCTTTTGCAAGCAAAATGTGTCATTTTGTCTAGAGTGCTTTTGTTCAGACACGAGTGTTAACTGTTTTGAGAGCGTGATTTCAGAGTTGACACAGGTATCAAAACGATCGAGAAAAACTGTATATGTATTTTAAAAACATGCTAATACCACAATAGTCATGTTAGCAAACTTTGACAGTATGTTTTTAAAGGTTTGTTGTTTCTTTGTCAAATGTAGGCCTATTGTGTTGAACACATAGTGTTTGCTTCACATAACGTTCACATAATTAATAGTAAAGTGTTTTGACGTATTGATGTCACGTATCAGCAGATCAATTGGGCAAATACTACAGTAATACTGTAGCATTTTTCGCCATATAAGACAATTTCATATTTTGTAGCAAACTTTGTCATGGACCCCCTGACAAATGTGCTGCGGACCCCACTTTGAGAACCAATGTACTACACTACACTGCAACATGCAAATGTAGTATTTCGTACATGAAACGGCAATGTAGGCCTACTGCAGAAAAAGCACAGGCCTAACTGCATTTTGTTCCATGGACTAGGAATAGCCTTTGGTGTGGTAGGCCTATCCACCTAAGGCTGATAAGCCCAACCACATGTAAAACACTACAGTAGCTGAGCATGAGGCTAGGGGTTTGAATGGTATGGAGACAAGTGGCAGATTGAATAAAACTGAATTCCATTAAGATTCCAGTTCTTAAGTCACGTTGCTCAACTCAATCAGCTGCCTGTATCATCCATTTAAAATGATAACTGTATAATTTAATTACGTATACGACTTCCAGCCTTCTGTGTATATATTTAATTTGAACCACATTTCAAACAAACAACAAAACATATCGTTTTCTCATAGACAGCCTATTTGTTTATTAGTCTAGTCTTCCTTGAATGCAGGTGACTGTTTGAGACGGTACAGTGCATGCTTTCAGTAAAATCTGGGTTAAAATATCACCCTGGGCCACAGGATGAACGCTCTGTAGAGTGTATTTTCACTTCCTCCCTTCTGTTACAGCCTCTGAAAGCCTACTTCATTTTCTATCTATCTATCTATCTATCTATCTGTCTGCCTGCCTGTTTCTAAGAATCTGCAAAACGGATTAAATCCATGTACCCTACTTGAATTTTATGATGCACATGCTTGAACGGAAGCAATCACAATTAGACACATTTTTTTAGACAGTGGGATCAGCACGCGCTAATACTGAGGACTCTTTTTTTTATTATTTGCCTTTAAATTAATTTACAATCAGCGAATCTGTAAATATGAAAAATGCTAGCTGCACCCGCCTGTGACCAGACTGGTCCATCTCTCACTGATGTTCTGTCCGTAGCCCTGTGACTGTAGTGCATCAAGAGTATTACCACTTTACCGTTGCTAGCCTACCACACTAAACGCTTTGAGGATGAACCAATTGGATCAACCTACCCCATTTCCAGAGAGCGTGGTTGTTATCTGAATGCCACATCAAAACACCCTATCATACTGTCACTTCCCTGTCTTTAATACCCAATCGTCCACTCCGGTAACCGATACACAGTCCACAGAACAATCAAGTTAGGTTGCATGCTACAGAGACTACTATATTTTGACAGCTTCTCAGGTGAGACACCTCATCCAGGAGCTGTTTCACTTTCTCTTGAGTTGCCGAACACACTCGCTGTGAGCCTGGGGTTGTTACACTCAAAAAACAGTCATTTCAAGCCCATACATCACGGCACCATGAGTAAAAAGAAAAAGGACTGGAGAACGGAGAAAGGTAAGCGTTGGTTTTGTAGCGATATCATTCGGCGCCTGTGGCTTGTCACAACTGGAGAACCTGCTAGCATTTTTTTGTCAGTCTATTAATCAAATGTGCGGGCTACAGACTTGATACTGTGAGCAGGACAAGGGACACAACCGATTAGCTTCAGATGTTAATGTGAGGTAAGTCGGTGTTACACGAGTCGTGGCTGGCAGATGCTACTGCTGTGCTGTATTGTAGCGTGGAGGAGGCACCCAACTCGTGTTAGCATCCAGACCGCGCGCAAGTGGAATTCCACCAGAGCATTCTGAGAGTGAATCTGTCTTCTAGGCCATTTGTATTAGCAAATTCACCTGTTAGATTGATAATTGCATTCATTCGTGGTATATGTGTTTTTTTTTTTTACACAAGCACTGGTCTTTAGATGGCTGGAAAAGGCAGTTAGTGGCACTGCGGATAAGTAATTAGTTGTCCAAGTCAAGCATGCTGTAGATTTTGCAGTGCAAACGGTATGACATTTCTAGAGATGGCACAAGTATTTTGAATGAACATGATTTAAAGGTACATTCACATATTAGAGCATCCTGGTTTTCATGGTCAGTTTTTTAAACTCTGAGAATAATGACTTTTCAGATAGTTGAAACTGCTTCCGTAAAACAATTCATGGTGGATGCTTGGCCTCGGCTGCATGCGTTGTGTTGACAAGGGCACTTGGGTGCAGTATTATTTTAAGAATAATCAGAAGCTGAAGTTTGGAGAATATTCCCTTGAGGGCGAGGCAGAGAGAAAACCTTTGAGGCATGCTTGTACCACTCATAAAATTGTTCAACCCACTCAGGGGAACATTTCAGAAAGTATGGGGCAGCGTTTTTCCCCCCCTGATGCTTTGACTTTTAACTTGTCAGTCAGTTATATTGGGCTACTGGGCTCCTGCTGTTGCTTCTCTGAGACAGTGTTTCATTTGTCAATTAGGTGATTTAGTTATGTTTGTCAAACAAGCTTTATAAAATGCAATGAGTGAATGCCACTCTTACTATTCACTTTATGTAAAGCTGCATTCAGCTCAGTCCAAGTCTGCCCCTTTTCTTTAGCAGAGGCTAAGTTTAATACTGGTGTTTTTTTCCTCCACAGAACGCTTGCTGAAGCTAGGACTGGAGGAGCGACGCAAAGAGTATCGTGGTAACTTTATGTCTCTGGACAAGGTACCCACATGGAGGAAACACGAAAAGACTACAGGTACACTTGAACCCAAGCGATTCTGTTTACATGGGCATATGAACCGTGAAAAGACTACAGGTACACTTGAACCCAAGCCAAGGGACTCTTCCATGGGCATATGAAGACTGATGCGATGGGCAATGTTGTGGGCTAAATGTAGTATTTACATGTTCTGCGCAGAGTTCTTCAGGCCTTAGTTTGCCTAAAGAATACATCGCAAGACAATCAGAGTTGCACTGTCTCTTGCTAGGCTATATTGTACTCTGCTATTGATTAGGGCTGAAAGATTAATCAATTTTTAATCAAAATAACAATTTGAACAAATCGCAAAGGCCACATTAATTGTACTGCTTACAAATCTGATTAGTTGGGGGTATTCTGCTACTTCCTGAGGCAACATGATGAACATACCAACATTTTAAAAAGCCCCATCGGCCGCTGTACGATGAATGTACAGCAACAATATCAAGCAGAAATAGGGCTGGTTTCGCCCAAAAGGGTTATATTTCAGAGTAATTCTTAGATGCATTATATAGTGAATACGGAACAGAAGATATTTTCCCCAAATCGTTTAGACCTACCACTAATTCAGTTCAGTTCAGTTCAATTCTGTATAAACGCCTATGAAAATGAGATATAAACTGAACAATGCCATAGCCAGAAAAAAAATCAACCAGTCTCCACCAGTCTTCCTGGTCATATAATGAAGATTTCATCCTTAAATGTTAGGGATTCAGTACTTATGCATTATAGACTTAATTTCCATATGAGCATATAGAGAAGGCTGACCGCAAAGGTCCGGTGACATCCTATGGCTTTCAAGTGTGGAAAAGGTGGCTTAGAACCCCTAATCATCTCACAGTGTAATTGGCACATTCATTTCCTCACTCTCCACCTCAAGTTGCTGTAAGGAATGTTCTGGTGCATAATAGCTGACATGCATCAGCCAGGTGGGTGCTACTCATTGGTGGTGGTTAGTGAGGTTCCTCCTTCACTGAAAAGCGCTTGCCTTGATAAAGCGCTATATAAATGCAAATTGTTGTTGTTGTTGTTGTTGTTGTTACACTACCGTTCAGGAACTCATATGTCTAGCAGCTACAGAAACCACTTCATATGCATAGACCTACTGTCCATTTGCATACAGTGTAAACATGATAATAAAAATTGTTTGTTGCCATTGGAATGAAACCGTGGTCAAAATTATATTTAAATGTGAGGCAATTTCCACTTGGTGGTAGACATGTATATTCTGGTATGCACTAGGGTTTTGATAACTACTGAACTACTGAGTGCTAGTGCTAACATTACTGCTAGTTCCAACTGTTGCAGCCGATGTTTCATCATTAAATGGTTATCCATAGCCAAAGTATTATTTGTATACTTTAATACAGCTGTATACTTGTATGTCATAGTGGAACAGGTCTCATTTCGGTAAAGTACTTCCAGTCCATACATAGAAATGTCTAGCACTTTTAGCCTTTAGCTATTTTGTCCACAACTAGTTGCCTACTGCTGCTGACTAGTGATGCGACTAGTTGATGAAACCACTAGTATGCACAAGTGATGTGAGAGGGGAAAGGTAAGATGGTTCTAAGGGCTTTTGGCTTGGTAGGGCCCCTCATAAGCACAACTGATCTGACCTGTGTAGTTTAGCCTTTGGGTACCTGTAATGTCTTGCCTGTAAAGCCTGTTCCTGTTCTGGGTCAGCAGTTCTCCTTATTGCTTTCCACTGATGTGGTCTAGAGGAGGTTGTGTTTGTGCTTTGCATGATAGGAAAAGGATAAAGTTATTTGTCATGGAAAGCTCCCTAGCATGGTTCCATGTCATCAAAATACATTTTTATTCTACAAATTACAGAGGTTCAATAAGTCTCTGAATTATTCAACTGATGTATTGTAGCCTACTGTTACCAGTACACTTTGACTGATGACCTTGTGTCAGCATGGCCAGTTGTGGTAAAGCTCATAACAACAGTCAATAACAACAACAACAAATGAAATGATGTATAACAATGATGTAACAAAGTGATTGGACAAGGAGATAGAGGCTAGAGAGAGGATAGAGTTCTGTTCAGTGATCAGCTACAGTGAAGCAGTTATATAATAATGTCCGTCTGGCATTCTTTTTACAGCCAAATGCTCCAAGCATAAACACACAGTTCGTTATTGCATATTCTACAACTTTCAGTCTTGACCAAAGTCAATTCGATACAGAAAGAGGCAGGCACAAAGAACTGTGCACTCTTAAAACGGTGTAAACAGTGTGTGTTGAAAATACCTTGTGGTGTTTTTTTAACAAATCTTAAAAAAATGTCTAGATAGGGACAACATAGTTTGTGTTGTTTCCAACATTCGTTTTAAGAGTGTGTGAACGTCAAACCAGTAAGATCAGTTATGCAAAAGACAGTGTCTAGTCTACCTGTAGACTCAGAAGTTTGCTCGTTTTCACTGCTGGGACTTCCATGTGACATGGTGGGTAAGGATTATACTGATCACAGCGGCAGGTTCAGTTGTCATTTTGAATGAAGGTTTTTATCTGTGGGTAACTCCATAGAGATGCAGAAGGTTTTGCCTGTCAGGTTAGCTTAAGATGATGTTAAGTTGTTGCTCACAGCAAAAAACACAGGAACCAGAACAGATTGCTTTGACCAGAGTGGTGTTACATGGACCTTTGTATTACCATTTTGTATGTGTAATTTATGGCAAAAAGAAGACGACTGCATACAGATCTGTGAATAGAAATGAAAGATCAAGGGATCTAGTTTGTTCTTATACACTATTATAATGCTTTGCAAATTAGTAGGTCAGTCACATTGAGAGATTGCAAAAATAACCTGCTCTTTGTATTGCCCTGTAACACGGAAACAAAGAGATATTAATTGGTAGCACATTTCAGGGCAATTGCATGAAACAGCCTGACATGCTCAGATGCCCTGATTAAGCAGAGTCGTTTGCAATGCGTCGCCATGCTTCCCCTGGCAGCGCAACCTTTAGTGGCTGTCACATCCTGACAGAATGGCTATCTGCTGGTGTCCATCCGCTTGTCCACACTCTTTCCACTGTGATGCACCGTGTGTGTGTGTGTGTGTGTGTGTTGCAGGACATGGTGACTGATGGACTTCTTAGGCTCCAGGGCTGCCCATGCAACTGGGTTTCATGTAGCGGCTTTCAGTACCGATCAAGCTAGTTCTCCATCAGGTCTGCCCCTCACGCTTGTGTACAGACATTTTAAACGGGCATGTTATGGCACAATACAGATAGGGGTCAAAGGTCACTGTGAGTTCACTGGTATGTTTTTTTCAGTGAGCCAGCAGAGGGAGTGCTGTTGTCAGTTGAAGGTAGAGAGAAATCCAGTCGGGTGGATAAATGTTACTTTTGTTACTCAAATTTAGTGTTGTCTCTGTACAGTCACAGCTGGGACCTTGTTGTTGTTGATGACCTCTGACGCTAACACTCTTCTATCATTGGTATTGTTTTATTATTGTCTTTTTTTACTCGCAGATGTGGAAATCAGTCAGGTAACTGTAGAAGCTGTTGTGGGCATCCTTGCACCAAGAACCGCATGCAGGCCCACCACAGTCAAAAGAGCTGAAATGCTACCTATGATGTATCGAGGAAGTACCCCCAAAGAAAATGGGTCAGCCCCTGTATTGCACTTCCTTGATGCTTCACCACAATCGCTATGAATCACAAAGACTATGATGTTAGCCTGTATGATACCAGTGACAAAATGTGCATGAAGAACTTACAGTACATCCTGTTTGTAGCTTTAGTCTGCAGAAAAGTTTGGAATTGCTATTTGATATTTTGAAAACACAGAGACCTTTGAGAAATTCTGTGTCGTCAATGATTCTGGCAAAATATTGTGATCTGAATACAACAACAATATGGTTGAAGAGATTTGAGAATATGTCAGTCAGGTTGAGAAAGTAAAAGCAATTGTGTAGAAAGTCACTAAGGCCTTGATTGAGGGAGGTCATGATATGGCTCTTGTCCCAGCTGAGATCAGTAATGGTGGGCTGGTCAATCCTAGGCTAGGGCTTCACACTGCACAGACTAAATACAACAACGATAAAAATGTTTTACAAGCCGTCTTGTTACAATTATTTATGTCTTTGTAACATGTGTATGTTTGTACTGTCTACTGTGTATTGTTAGTCCAGGATTTCTGTGAGAATTTCACCCATCCTAAAACTAATTATAACAGAAATGATTTTTGTTGTATTCAGTTCTTGAAACTATCCAGCATAGGTCAAAGGCCAAAATCTGTACCTTTGACAGTTTTATTAAACTTTCATAGTGTAGGTGATCTGTTTGGGGATGGGGAGGGGGGTTAGTGTAAGTGTGGATGGAAGGGTGGGTTTAAGGAGTAAAAGAATTTGTATTAATTGATTTCCATATAGTCTGTTGTACATTGGGTGGCAGCCGTGGCCTACTGGTTAGCGCTTCGGACTTGTAACCGGAGGGTTGCCGGTTCGAACCCCGACCAGTAGGAATGGCTGAAGTGCCCTTGAGCAAGGCACCTAACCCCTCACTGCTACCCGACGCTGTAGCAGGCAGCTCACTGCGTCGGGATTAGTGTGTGCTTCACCTCACTGTGTGTTCACTGTGTGCTTTTTCCTCACAGGATCGAAAGGGTATATACTTATACTTAAATGTGTTCTACAATGTCTGCTACAGCTTGGGCTTGCACTTAACTTTCATGCTCCTTTATTTTCCATTTAAGTAAAGGACAAAATCATATTCTTTTTTGGGCACTGAACATGCCAGAAAAATGTACCGGTAGTCTAAATCATTTATTTATTTATTTTGTACGTCAGAGACATTAGAGTGATTGTGTTTGGATAACTGGATCACATATTGACTGCGGCCTCCACTGGCAAATAGCATTCTATTGTAGCTAATATTGAGGTGCTGGGAAATAACCTGGATGAGAGTGGTGTGTAGTCACAAAGCTTGTCATTTTCTATGATTAAGAGTCTCTCAGAGTCTGGAGGAGAAGCAGTTAAGGTAACGTTATAGGTATTTGTTATAGGTCGATGACGTTCTTAGAGAGATCGGGTCTATACTCAGTCACATGTGCTTATTTCAAGAGTAAAATGGAAGACTTAGGGGGCCACAGTCCCTTAGATTCACCATAACAGCATCTATTTTTCTGGGCCTATAACTAATTATGCAACTGGGTTTAAGACAGGAATAATTTGATGCCAGAGTCAAAGAATTGTATATGTTTTATAATGACTGTTTTTTTGTCCAGGTGGGTGTGCGCTTCAAAGAGATTGTTGCTTCAAAGTGATTGTTAAGCCTTCACTCATTTTCTCCTCTTTAGCATTTACGCTAGGGGAGTAATCTCAGTTGCCATGGCTATGGCCAAATGGCATGGACAACCACCAAATGGCTTCCTTTTAGCGCCAGCTTGCCAGTTGCTCACTGGTACGGTATGATTACCATGATTTATGATGTGGAGCAGTAGGGAAGAATAACCAGTCTAAGTTGGTCTAAGTTTAAGGACATATTGGACCAACATTGAATGACTGAGATACAGAAAACCTTGCTTAGTCTGTAGCCTTCTGGTCATGCTGTTTGTGGGTTTGTTTCAATATGGATCTATTAGTATGCAACTCTCCCATATGCGCCATAAGCCTTGCCAGTACCAATCTCCATGCTCTACTGGCTTAGAAAAGCTCCTGTTGGCTTGACCAATAATATCCTCTGAGTTGACAGAGAGCATAGACATACAAGCTCAAAAAATCCACCGTGGCATTAATGAATTTCATTCTGTTCACCTTTAGTGAAAGGTGCATCATAGTGCTTCAGTGTAATGTCTCTGCTATTGCCAAGTGTTTTCTCTGGCTGTGGTTCCATGCCATCCATTCAATTAGATAAGTTAACCCTGGCATAACCAGTCTGGTAACAAGGATCTAGTAACACTGCATTTGGATATAATAATGGGGATGTTTCAACCGAAAAGCATGAAGTAGAGCTGCGCCTTGTTTTTAAGTCCTCTTAAGCTTGCACTCTGAGAAACAAGTAATCACAAAAGGTTGGTTTTTAAACCACCTTATTTAGTTTTTTTTTACATATATTTTTTAAAAAAATGTTTGAGGTAACACGGTGTGCAAAAAGTGCAAGAAAGTGCAAAAGTGCTGTACAAACGTTTCAGTCAGTGAAGACTATCCTCAGTGCAAAAAAGAGCAGCAGCATGTTTCAACCGATACAGAAAACAAATGGTCTCTGCATGGCGCAATGAATGTGAATCCCGTAGGGAGAATGGGAAAAAATGTCTTTCTTCGCGATGAATGCCTTAATCGCTGTTTTCTGTTTGTCTTTTAAAGTTCTTGCGCTGTCAGTATCTTGTACAATCGACATGATGGCGGAGTCTTAAAATCTCGCTTCTCTAGCGGCAGCCTTTTTGTTATAAACGAAATCTGATATTCTAAGATACTCTGATGGTGAAGTGCTTTTAACCCCATCAAAAATGAACTAATATATTGCTGATTAGGTCCAGTCAAACTATTTATTATGACGAAGCGGCGGTCATATAGGTTTAGTCAGATTTTTTTCTTTTTTTTTTTTTCTTTTTCTTTTTCGCATGTCCAAATTTCCGTCAAGGATTCCCGGGACACACGAAACTTGGTGGGCATGTAACCCCACATGGATAGCATGGAACCATCGTTTTTCGTTTTGATCTGTAGCCCCCCCCCCCCCCCCGCTGGACTGGACCCCCCGAAAGGAGGGTAGGGCAGACACAGTTTTCTGTGAAAATCTTGAGAACTGTAGGGCCTAGGATGACCAATTTTTTCTGTATGTTTGCCTCCAGGGGTCATGTTAACCCATTCCATGTGCACACATGTGCATAAACAGATACACACGCACACACATACATTCACAGTAATCATACGTATGACACATACTCACACAGTAGACATATGTACGCATGCATGCACATGCACAAACACACATACGCAGACAAGCACACACCCACACACCCACACACATAAACATAAACGTGTGCACGCACACATGCACACAATTCAAGAATTTCTCAGAAATATGAACAGGCAAGATGGGGGTGGGGTTGTATAAAATGAATTTTACATGTGAAATCTATGAACTAATCATGTTTTGGTACTAGTTGTCTAGCAGATACCAGTGAGAATTGACTGTGGATAATGCAATTTAGTGAGACAGTTAGAATCATATAGGCCTTTCAGCGTGATTTATTTTTGTGGAAAAAATGTGCTGGACTGGGCGGCGGTCATATTTTGTACCGCTCTAATATCTGATCGGGTGTGAGGCATTCCATTAGTGACCGTTAGGGTTGCAAAATTCCGGGAATTTTCTAAGTTGGAAACTTTCCATGGGAATAAACGGGAATTATTGGGAATAAACTGGGATTTTTTTAATATGGCAAGTTAGTCTATAACAGGGAACTTAAATGTAGTGGACAAAACCCTATCTTGCAGTCTAATATTAGTTAAAACAACCTGATTTAATGCAAGTTCAGTCGAATTTCTACCCTGCACATATGTCAATCACATGCACACAGAAATCGGCATAGGCTGCTAGACATAAAGGAAACCTATGATGCGTTTATATGCATGGGGGAAAAATGTTCCAACCAATCAGATTTTGTTGTTGAGTGGTGTGGTGTATCTTGGGCAGTTCAGTGTTGCTAGTTTAGCACGCTAGTAAACCATAGGCAGAGAATGGGATTCCCGCTAGCATGCTAGCTAGCTTTGTATGCTAAGCTAAGCAAAAATACGAACATACAAATCATATTGCTTATTACGAAACAAAATGTTAATGTTCGTATATGAAACAGTTTGTATGAATTACCCAAAATTCCCAGTTAATTCCTGTAAATTCCCATTAATTCCCATAATTTTCTTTAATTCCATGGTAGTTTCCAATTTGGAATATTTCCAAAATTCCCCAGCTTAACTTCCCATGGTAAGTTTCTGGAAATTTACCAGAAATTTTCCGCCCCTTTGCAACCCTAGTGACAGTATCTCAGGACATCCCCACTTTACTGCTAGAAATCATCCCACATTGTGCATTAAGTTACCCGACACAAATGTTCCATTCATTCAAGAAGAAAGAGCAGCGATTTCATAATGTCACATATGGCAGTTATTGAGTGAGAAAATGGCGTAGGAGTTGGGTAAACGCTCAGATTCAACATGTAACGTATGGACAGATGAGTATCCAAATTATTGTGCAAATAGCCTCTTTCACTCGACTTGACTGCAGAGTGGCATTTTTCGTTGCATGGCAACAAAAGACGCGGAGACTATTGATTGGAGATATTATTTTTGGAGCAGATGAGGCACATACAAAAATCTGAATTTGACGCCTGCGGCAGAACCACAAACGTGGGAGTATCCTTTACCAACCTCACTTTCACTTATATTAGAAGCCATATTGCTTTATTAATGTTTGCTTTTATTGATAAGAAAAGGATAACCGATATGTAACTCAAGTTTTTTTTTTCTCTTAGGAAAAGGGGAAGACGAGGAGCAGAGAGCACCGTCCGTCTCCTTGAGTGACAAAGTGTCTCTGCACAAAGGTGACATCACCATTCTGGAAGTGGACGCCATTGTGAATGCCGGTAAGGGCCCTGGTCTTCTTTTTTTCCCCCTCTGCTCAATATGCATGTGTGCTGGCCACACTGTCTGTGGGTCAGTGGAAAAAAGCGTTTGTCGGTCGAGGCTGCCCTCTGCTGTCGAGGGGTACGTGCCTCACCCATCACATCACCTCTCTCTCTCTCTCTCTCTCTCTCTCTCTCTCTCTCTCTCTGTGTGTGTGTATATGTATATATATATATATATATATATATACATACATACATACATACATACATACATACATACATACATACATACATACATACATACATACATACATACATACATACATACATACATACATACATACATGATGCGCAGAGACATGTATTAATCGTATGAATCATGATTTGTGCTGTCACAGGTGACACTTGAAAGTGTAAAAAAAAGGTCAAAGTGTTTGTATCATGCTCTGGAAAAGAAAATATCATTTTTGCATTTGAAGCTTGCTTGTTCTCCGTATCAGCTAAAATATAATGCCTGTTAATTCAGCCTTCCTAATGACTGAAATAGCAGCAAGGTCTGTCACGGCCAGTGAAGTAGTGTCTGTCTGTGCAAAGGATGACTATGAAGAGAAGAGGTAGGGGGAGAGTAAAGAACAGATGGATGGATGGGTGGATGGATGGGTGAAGGGGAAAGTGGAGGTGGCAGACGGTGCTTGCTGGGAAGAGGAGAATCTGCTCCAGAAAGATTGAAGAGATCATGTAGAGGAAGACAGAAGCCCCCCCACCCCTTGTCTGCTGGTGTGGATGCTCTGATGTTGGCACCAATTGTGGGAATCTATTGACTTTAACAACTCAACCAGACTGGCTGAATTGAACAGGATGAATAACACTGAGCCTTGCGAGGTGTTTTATTTATGACTATGCCCCCCCCCCCCCCAATTGACGTAGCCTACTGCTTGGGTGAATCGGCAGGGGAGGCTGTCTCTTACCCATCATGACCCCGAGACGAGTCAACTTTTTGTGATCAGTTGTTTTTTATTTTATTATGATGCACATATTCACAATCAATAACAAATACAGAGGTATAACACTTTCCAACCGTGTTATATCTTCCAGTTCACATTCTAAATCTTTTGACCAAACTGCTATTACTCCAAGAGGCTTGTATTAATTTCTTCATCAGGAAGGAATAAATAGATGACGCAGAAGAAGGGATGAAGTCATTGAAATATGTAACATTGCGAATACTATGCACTAGTAGTTTCGTGTTAAAAGGAACACCAAGAGCCTTAAGAACTGATCTGATGCGCAAGTAGAAGTAGAAAGTAGAAGCCGGTATAATGTACTTAGATCTTAAATCCTGAAAGGTTCTCAAGCCTTTGTCATCATACAGGTCTCCAAGAGTTGTAATGTTGCATTCTGCCCATTGAGAAGATCTAAATGGGGTACTCCCAGACAGAAACCCATTATTATTAAAAAGTGATGATGCCATTTTGATATAGATCCTGTTTATCTTTCTACAACCTTCCAGGTGGATAATAAATGGGCTATAATTGGACCAAAACGAAGTGCACATTGTCGAATAGGAACATTGCAAAAAACCAAATCTCTTACATTATAGGGGGTGACCATTGATTCTTCAATGGCTCTCCATGGCACATTTTTATTTGAATCAAACCAGACTTATATGGGGCGCAACGCAAATGCTTGGGCATAAACTTTAAAGTCAGGAAAAGATAAACCGCCATCCTGCCTAGAGCGTTGCATAGTGGACAGCTTAATCTTTGCACATTTCCCATTCCAAATATATTCCCTTAGAGTGGAGTTGATATTGTCCCAAAAGTGTGCAGGGGGTGGCAAGGGTATCATTGCACTATAAAAATGAACTCGTGGTAAAACGTTCATTTTGATGACTGAAATTCGTGCATATAATGACTTGGGCAAAGATGACCAGTTTGATAGAGAGTTTTTACTTGCAATATCATGCAATGAGGGATATATGTCTATCCCTAAATATTTAAATGATGTTACAATGGGTGCGGCACTAGGAGGAGGCACAGAGACAGGGTCAAAGTTTAGTGGTAGAAAACAAGATTTGTTCCAATTTATCTTGTAACCTGAAAGATCACTAAAATGATTAAACAATGACATAATATGAGGTACTGATGAAGCGGGGTCATTTACAAATAAAAGTATATCATCAGCATACAAAGAGATGTGATGAGATGTATTTCTTACATTAATTGGTAAAATTTGCTCTGATTGACGGACAGCCTGAGCTAGAGGTTCTAATGACAAAGCAAATAACAATGGTGAGAGTGGGCAGCCCAGACGCGTACCCCTTCCCAAAGAAAAAGAGCGTGAGCATAATCGTCCCGTTAACACAGATGCTTTTTATTACAATATAGTACTTGAGACGAGTCTCAACTTTTGTGCTGACGAGCACCATTTAGAGCTGATTTTAAGACCAATTGTGGAAAAGGCAGCAAACAAATACTGTAGATTGCAGTTACCATCATGCCCATTCTTACAATTGGAGGAAACATATGTGACTGTTTTAACTGGAATAAACATGCGTGTGTGCTTTTTCTGGCCAGGTGGAGTTAACAGTTCCGTTGACGCAAGTTGGTGTGCTTTTTCTCTGCATGTTATGCAGGATGGGGAGAACAATTACACCTGCAGAAGCCAGAAATAATCAGAGGAAAACAGCTGTCTCTCTCTGCAAATGGAACAATACTTATAAACGGCTATATTTAAACAGCTGGACATGTCTGCACAGTTGGTGCAAACCTTACCGGAGCCCGGTGTCTAGCACTGCTTTTTGTTTATTGTTAGTGTATCATTGAATCCCCTGTCTGACACTTTCTTTCTCTCGCTTCCTGTCTCACCTTGTATCACCGTGTATCTCCAGGGAAACTGTCAGAACCTTGGACTTTAAACTTTGGATTGTCACCGACCTTGTTTTGAAGTTCTGAAGCTGCTTAGAAAACACGGTGGCGGTATGAAGTAACCGTGGTTACGCATGCATGTGAGACATCAGTTAGGCGGCCTGGGTCACAGTGGGTTGACAAGGCAGGTTGAAGTGATTTAGTGGATTTTTTAGACTGCCATATCTCCCATGTACGTCTTGTTTGTGTCTTGTTTTTTTGCGGCTCTTCACGGTTCGATTCCTCCAGTTCTCGTTCTCATTACTCAGGCGCTATCGATGGGAAAAATAAGATACTGACAAACACCTGGCCCTGTTTGATGGGTTATGGTCTGTCGGCCGCCCACAGATTAGTATACTGCTCACGCCTCTGTCAACAAGGCCAGTGGGATTGATTTTGTTTGTATTGATTTTTGTTTTTTCCTTTCCAAAACTTTAAAATTCAACATTTATTTACTTTCTTAAATGCTTGTACATTGGTATCAAAGAATATGTTGAGCGCCTCACACAGAGTCAGGGCTACATTTGATTTTATTCTTCCAGCTGCTTCCAAAATGGCCGATGACATTCAGCCCAGACCTTTGGCATGAAATGTCATGGTGTCGTGTGCTGCAAAGTTGCTTGGTTGAGTTGTATCTTGTTGTGTGTGTGTGTGTGTGTGTGTCTCTCTCTCTCTCTCTCTCTCTCTCTCTCTCGCTCTCGCTCTCTCGCTCTCTCTCGCTGCTGTTGTACTGCATGGCTGTCAGTAAACAGAGGATGAGTGAAGAGTTACGAAGAGCATTACACCTTCTATTAAACTTCAGTTAGTGGGTCCATTGAACTGCTGAGTATGCCATGGTCATTTTTTGAGTGGGATGGGACGAGTGTCAGGAAGGGGCTAGATACAAGGATGGATAGCACAGCAGATGGTCCTGAACAGAGAAATGAAAGCGAGAGCGATAGAGAGAGAGAAAGAACAGCTGCCTCTCCAATTCCAGATTATGGGATGGCTTCTCAAAGTAAGGGACAGGGTTTGGAATCTAATAAGTCAGCAGCCAGACCCTGGCCTCTCTGCTCCGCCTTCCATGCCCTCTTGAGTTAGAGTTGGTGACAAGAGGCTTGTGATCCCTGAGAGGATGCACTGCAAAATGTTTTTTTTTTTTTTTTTTGACTCTCAATGCTTCTGACAGCCATGGCTAGATTTCCAGTAGAGTCCTGGGCAGTGCTGACGAGTGTGTCATCCCTCGTTGCCTATTTCTCTCGATAAAGGCCTATGCTGAAATCTACATTGCCATCGCCTCACTCCCTTTGGCTTTGCCCATGAGCCCCTGTCCCCTCTCTTCCCAGTTATCAACCCCTGCATGCATTCATTCTTTCTCTCTCTCCCTTCTATTGTCATGTATAACCAGAGGTGTAAAAGTCCAGCTTCAGAAAAGTGAAAGTCCTGCCACATTTTTGTTTGAACCATTCATTTAATCAGCTGATTCTAAGTAGCACAACTCGCATCAAGTCCTGTCTGCATAAAGAGGCGTGTCGTTGACATATTGATGAGCGTATGTAGCATTCAGGGATTCAGTTTAAAGTTTTATTATTTGTTTTTAAGGCACTTAATGGGCAGGCCCCAACCTACATCACCGACCTTGTACAGCCCTACTTAGTTCAAAGGTCCCTGAGATCCTCAGATAAAGGGCTTCTGCATGTGCCCCGCTCACGGCTAAAACAGAGGGGTGATGGAGCCTTTGCAGTTGCTGCTCCACGTCTGTGGAACCAGCTCCCCCTGGATATTAGATCTGCTCCCTCCATTTCTATCAAATCCAGACTAAAAACCCACCTTTACTCCTTGGCATTCCTTGTTCCCTAACCCTGTACTCCTGCTCATCCTATATATGTCTGTGTTGTGTGCCCTGATATTGAAGGTTTCCTTTTATTTATGTTTTTATGTTCTTATGACTATTGGTCCAATGTGTTTTTCTGTATTATTTGTCTTAGTCTTTATCTTTAGCTATCCGCTGTACAGCGCTTTGGTCAGTTTATGCTGTGTTTAAATGTGCTTTATAAATTAAATGTACTTACTTACTTACTTACTTACTTACTTACTTACTAGCAACCGGCCAACAGCAGCAGAATAAATAACAGGCGCACACCTGATATAATTCTCCAAAATGGAATGCTTAAAAATGCACCTGAAATGGTCAAAAGGGTTTGAGTATCATGAAAACATGCCCAAAATTCACATTCCTAATTTTATAGAACCAAGATCTTCGCATACGTGGTGAAATTCTGAGCTATAGCCATAGACTTCAATGGAACAGTAGCTGCCTCTGCACTGCATATATGATAGAATGGTCAAACATGCATCAATAGTCATTTGTGTGAAACTAGTTTTAAATATTTCTTTTGAAGTTGAGTTGCACACCACCCTGGCACAATGTTTGCAGCAGTGCAAGTTTAGTTGAGGCAAAAAGTCAATTGTGCCTCTTCTGACAATGTGATTGGCTCTTTGTAATACAGGGGCAGGCCATCCTTTTACAGACCCCCCATGTTCATCATGAGCATCACAGACTCCCAATCATTCTCCCCTTGGTGGTTTGTCTTCTCTTGTATTTATATATTATTATTTATATACAGTTTGATGTATTATATTATATTATATTATATTAAATATCCTCTTGTCTTGGGTGTAACTTTCTTCAATGATCATGAGCTGGAGTACGCATCTGGGTGCAGTTGCTGACAGCTCACTGATGTATTGATCGGGCCGAGCACGTCGGACTCCTTGTCAATGAGTTGCCTGCGAGTCTCTTCTCAACCGGAAACGTATTCTGGGCATGTCTTCTCGCCTTAACTTCCCTACTTAAATATTGGCTGTCTCAGTCATATAGCCATCCCACACACACCCCTCCTGCTGCTAACAAGTTCATTAGAGGCAGACACAAAGCCAGCTATCAATTTCACAGGATTATGGTGGCAGACGCCTCTGTCTGTGTCACTCCTTTCTGTGTGTGTGTGTTTTTTTGTTTTTTTTGTTTGTCAGCTCAGTGTCGTGTCGGATTTTGCCAACTGGAGACCAAGCAAGCACACCAGTGATATGTTAATGCAATCTCTTGTCGCAAGTGTACTGGACAGGCTGATGTCATGTGAAGGACGTTTTCCAAGGCATTTGATTCAGAGGCCATCAGAATAAGATTCCCGTACATTCTAGCCTCAGGAACAGTGTGGCTGATTCTCTCTCTCACACACACACACACACACACACACACACAGGCATAGCAACTGATGAAGTAGCTCTTTCCTACTGCAGTGGGAGAGTGTCCACCATGTCATTCAATCCATGGCTACTCAGTGCAAAGAAAAGGGGTACATATCATGAGATGTTCCTTTCCCATTCTACCCCCCCACCACACCACCACTACCACTACCATATTTTAGATTATTACCTTGTATATACTGTTATTGTTATCATTATTGCTTTGATCTGGGATCTACTCTGTATTACTATTATAATTATTATTATTGCATTGCATGTAAATGCAATGGACTATTATCACTGTTCTTATTATTATCATCTATTTTTATTATTCTTCTTCCGATCAAGTTTGACGTTTAATGACACTAAAACCACTGAGCCGTTTGACGTCATTCAAACACTCTTACAAAGGTCTTGTAATGGACAGTTGTACAATGTATTTTTTACATTTGTGAACTTTATACTTTTTGAGATATTTACGTTAAAAGAGCAACAAATTCCCAGTGAGTTAACATTGACCACTGTGGCGGCAACTTTTAGCATTATGACGTGACCTGCAGCTGAAAGCAATCAGCCACTGCAATCTCTCTACCACTGGAGCTGTGAGTCTTCTGAACGTTCGTCTTATCGTCTGCCGTGATCCCACTTTAGGCTACTTGCTCGTAACTGACTGTCCTTCTCTACTTACAGACAAGGTAAGTGGTCCGATTTTTGGCATTTGACTCATTTATGTCGTCAAACATTATGTTGTATAAAATAATGGGTCACAAATAGCCAAACTAATGTTATAACGTTAGGGGAATAATTAACGTTAGCACCCACCTTATCAGCGTTAATAGGCCTAGCAGCTACTGTATGTCGTCAACTTTAAAGTGACCGGTTAGCCGTAGGTTTCGATAACGTTAGCTAACGACAATCAAACCTAACATTGCTCCCAGCTAATCACTGACGTTAAAGTTACATTTGTTTACTAACCAGCATTAACGTTAACCAGATACAGTAGTCTAGCGTAATCATATTGTGCAGATACTATCTGGCTCTTGATTTAAATACACCTGTGGAAAGGGACCTGATAAGTCATACTGTTTGGAAATGGACGATATGACCAAAGTATTGTTAAAACACACTACAGAAGTTGAGGTATAACGTTTGTGTCGTTAACATAGGCTACAGAGTATGTTTACTTGGCCTAGGCTAACGTTACTGATTTCTGCATTATTCTGGCCTAAAATTTAAAGTGTATCCTGGCACACGAATTAAGCTTCCCAGTTGTAGTACATCCTAGAGTAGGCCTACATCGTAATCTGTAGAAAAAATGTGGATGACAGACCTAGCAAGCTGTATAAACTATTGTAGTTATTAAGATACATAATATCAGAATTGTCCATCCTTAAGACTCAGTTTATGATTATCAACAGCAACAACACACCCTTTGCCTACAAAGTGTTCTAAACTGTTTACTTGAAACTGTTTGGCTATCAACTATCCTTAAACTGAAATGAATAAAACACAAAATGTTGCTTTGTTTGTGATCCTATAGGCTAGGATATTTAACTACCATTACAAATTTATGGTGCAACAATCTCACTTAAAAGTTGTATTGAACAATTGTACACTTGTATAATATTGTTTTTGGTATAACTCTTAACTTGTTTGCTTTTCTCTTTTAGGTTCCAGACCAGGCCAGACCAGTGTGGTGGTGACCGTAACACTTACCGTATTTTCCGCACTATAAGTCGCACTTTTTTTCATAGTTTGGCTGGTCCTGCGACTTATAGTCAGGTGCGACTTATATATGAAAAAATATATAATTGAACATGTTTTTAAATGTTAATTTATATTAACTGACATGAACCCTACGTGAAACATTATGTCTACAGCCGCGAGAGAGCGCTCTCAAATGCACAAGTCCTGTGCACTTTCAGTCAGAGATTAGTGCTTGCACTACGTCTGAAACACACGTGCATACCTAAATCGTCAAATTATGGCAGGGATTCTATTTATAGCCGGGCCTCAGATTTGGACAAATAAAAGCCAGTATAATTTTTGTTTCAATTTAACTCATAAAAGAGCTCTTCTTAATATTTTATATTGTTGGTTGGTATTGTTGCCAATGAAAAGTCATTTACACCATGAGTCTCCAACACGTTGCTCTCATTGCATGCCGCACCCTTCTGAGCTAGAGGCTGAAGCCTACATTTAAACACTTGTTGCTGCCAGGCATCAGCCTATGAATTTTATAAAAAAGTAAATCATGCATAATTTAAAAAATAACTACATTTAGGCTATCTTAGACATCTTTGGCTATACGGAATAAGGTTTCCCTTGCAGCACAGCACACGAATGAATGAAAGCGCGGATACCTTATTGGATGGCAATCGAAATTCCCGACACTATGAAACTTAATTGTAAGCCATTAAATACCCCACAGATTTCAGTGGTCATCAGTCCCGATATTTAGCAATATAATCAACAGTCCAAACGTAAATTAAATCTCAAATTAAACATCTGCTTTTGATAGCCTACCCATGCCGCTCCAAACGAAAAGTAGGCCCATGTCTCACAATAAAACGCAAGAAATAAAGGACTATATTATAGCTGACTCGAATACAAGCCATGGCCAAATAAAGGTGCCGTGCTTTGCGCAGCCTAAATTTGAGGATTTACGAGTCTCCTAAACATCCCTCACCTGTTATCTAGACCTGCATGAAAACATTTGAAAACAAAACGCACTGCCATGTAATATTTGATCGCTGTTTTGCTACTAATTATCTTTGACGTAATGAATACGCACAGAAAGTGAAAGTAGGCCTAATGTGCGCTCCGTTTGTTATTTCTGTGTTTCCATCCCAAATACCCAAAAGCAGGCATATGTACAATGGAAAACTGAAATTTTACAATGGAAATTGTAAAAATTTCCACATTACTGTGACCACATAAAATTGCATTTTTATTCTGTTATCACCAAGGCCGTAGTGTTTGTCCTTGTTGTGGTATCCTTAGTCTACGGTGGGTCTTTATGTTTTTATCCTGGCCTAAAACATTCAAGTGCTCTACAGACTTGAATTCCCAGGCACTGATTTTATTTTGATTCAGATGTTCTCTCTTCAGTCCTGCGGGGGTTTTATGAGGAATATCGTTGAGAATGGAATAGAATTATAACCGTTATTCAGCAAGCACTCCCTGTTGGAGGTTGACGTGGAGCTGAGAGCACATAAAAGGTTTTTCAGCTTATTTATTTGCCTATTTACGTATGTATACATATTTTTTTTTTATTTGGTTACTTACTTAATTCTTAATTTTGGTAACTATTGCTCTTTGGATGGTTGATTTATTTTTGTCCATTTAAATACATTTCTTGTCAGGGCTCTTAATTGAAATGGTTACTGCCACAGCCTCTAATAGATATGGAAGTGGAAATTGCTCTCTGCCGTTCGCTCCTACACAGGGGCTTCTAGTTCTGCATAAAGACTGAAAAACACAAACCCTAATAACCGGCCTCATTCTGCTCCCTCATTAGTTGACTCACAAGAGAAAGCGTTGGTTTCTTTCGTGTGTATAGTTGCCTGCTGTCTACAGAGAAGCATTATATATGCCTGCCATGCTATTTTTAGAGAGAAAGTACACTTCCTTACTTGATGTCTCGATCTTATTTGCTTTGTTCAACTGTCTATCTCTTTTCTGCTTCCACCTATTTAATTAGCCATTTCTCCGACATGTTTTAAGTAGGTAATGCAGCTGATACTTTTTCACTGCAAGTGAGTTATACGATTTTGAAAGATATTTTGGCTCACTCGACATGGTCTCTTTCTTAGCTGTTAATACCTACCCGGTCAGTGTTCAATGGGTGTCCAGCACTAATGGACTACATGAATAATTTACTCAGATATTTGGCTTGAGTACAGAGTTTTATTTAGGAAAAAAGGGAAAAACAAGCAACAAGCTTGGTGTTATAAATGTTTTTTTGTTGCTTTTGGTCCACATAAAAAGTATTAAAGTTTGGGTAAGAACACCAAAAGATATTACTTGTCATTTAGATTTCATGGAAAGAGCACACAAACACACATCTGTGTGAAGGATAGAAACCAACTTTTCTGTGAATAGTATTGCATCAGCACAAAATGACATGGTGGTAAGAGCAATTGTCATGTAATTTTGTGTGTGTGTGTGTGCACATGTGTGTGAGATATTTGAAGTTGAAGTTCTCATCCTAGACTGAAGGAGGATCATTGAACTGAAAGAGATTATTGAAGGGTATAATGGCTAAAATCTCAATCTTCAAAGGCTTTGAGGACTAGCTGGCCCAAGCCAAAGAGTTGGGGAGTGTGTGTCTAAAACTAGTGAGCTAACTAGTTCACAACACTTTTAATATACAATGATCGCACTGAATGATAACTTTCTAAATTATGCTTTTCAGTAATCTATTTGCCTACATCCTGATATATGAAAGCTGTTTTTACTTTGTGGCAACTTGAGAACACAAAACTACATACTATAGTGACACCGTTATGAACGTTATTGTGATTAAAACATACCAGAAAGGGAAACTTGTGCCCCATCATTTTGGGTCCATCTCGGAAATAATCCTTTTCATTTTGTTAGACACTTACAATAACATTATGAGCCTATCAGTGATAAAAACAAGTGATTTAGTTTACACTGATACACACACACACACACACACACACACACAATCAAGGCTATAGGACTATAGGTTAAATAATGTCCATGGAGAGGAAACTTGATATGCAATATGCAATGGAAACCAGTGCCCCCTGCACAGAGAGGTTGCTGCTCTGGTGAGCAGTGAAATGACTGTAGGCTGAGTGGTATTGCACTGCATCCCTTAGCAAAAAAAAATAAAAAGTAAAATATCACAGTTAATAGTGTTGGCTCTGTGGGACACAAGCCAGGATCATCCTTTTTTCTCTTTATTTGATACTTTGGGCTGAACTGCTGTCCTCGCTTGCACATGCGTGATGCAAATCTATGGAAACACGTTAATTATGTGTGTGTGTGAGATGATGCGCCATAATAATACTAAACCCTACATGTTAAAACCATAAATATCAATGGGATAATCTAACTAAAAGTATATCAAGGACACATCTAGCAGACGGCTTTTGCTTCAGCAAAGTTATTTGCTTCTGTGTGCTGAAACTTACTCACTGTGCTCAGCAGGTTGTGAAAGCCTCTCTGCTCCAGGAAGATGCACACAGCGCTGTGTGTGTGTGTGTGTGTATTGATGTATCGCCTGTTGAGATCAGGCCCCAGTGTCGGTGAAAGGGGCCCTTTGAAACCTCGAGGGCAGGTCTGGATTGTCTCTCTCACCGGCGGACAGCTGGCATGAGTCAAGCGGTGGGAGGGCACAGCGTCTACTAAACGCTTGACTGTCCCGTCTGCTCTTCCTCCTCCTCCTCTGCCTCCCTCCTTCCCTCCCTCCACCTCTTCCTCCTGCTGATAGAAGCGCTTTGAACACTGAGGCGCGGGGCATCATCCATCAGAGCTGAGATGAATTCGGACATCCTTTGTCTGCAGCGAAATG